>NW_021604635.1:7683950-7684864 GCF_004785775.1 Grammomys surdaster | reverse complement strand
TAAAAACTCCAACGCCATTCTCCTGAAAACTTGAAAAATATCACCTTAAGTTTTATACAGAAAAAACTAAAAGTACCAGGATAGTTAAAACAATCCTGAATATTATTCAAAAACCTGTTGGTGATATTACCATCCTAGATCTCAAGTCATACTCCAGAACTATATTAATGAAAACAGTGTGATATGAGCATATATATACACATATTGATCAAGGCAATAGAATTGAAGACTCATTGCTAAGACCATATTTGTAAGGTCACCTGATTTATGGCCAAAGACAACAATACATACACTGCATTTAACAAATGAAGCTGATCAACTGGATAGGGTGAGATTGAAGAATGACCTATATCATTATTACACATGTCAAAAACTCAACTTCAAATATGTGAAGTACCTTAATCAACACTTAATCTATCAGAAAAGAAAGAATAGAACTTCTTTAACTTTTAGATACAGAAAAGGATTTTCTAAACAAGACTATGATAGGACAAGCATTCAGGCCAGGAAATAATGAGATTTTATGAAAATAAAAGGACACCATCATTTAAAACTGGCTACAAAATGGAGAAAAATTAGTATCAGCTATACATTTGATAAAGGATTATTATCCAGAATGCAAAAATACAAAAACAAAACCAAAAAGCAAAAAAGCTAAACATCAAGAATCAAAGCATCCCAATGAAAAATAGGGTGTGAAATTTAACAGAAATTTCTCAGAAGATTAAGTAAAATTAGCTGAGAAGTATTTTAGAAAATGTTCAACATCCTTATTATTTGTTTAGTTTTAATAACAAAGTAACGTTTTACCTAAAATACATAGAAACATATGCTGATAAGGAAGGAGAGAGATGAGAGTGAGGCGAGAGATAGATAGATAGATAGATAGATAGATAGATAGATAGATAGATAGA
>NW_021604635.1:7618200-7683940 GCF_004785775.1 Grammomys surdaster | reverse complement strand
AGATAGATAGATAGATAGATAGATAGATAGATAGATAGATAGATAGATAGATAGAATAAATATACTTATATTATCTATCAGTAGATATAAAAATTGAATAAGTGAGTTTTATAGTGTGAATATGAAAATAATCTGTCAAATTGCAGAAAATATACCTATGATTCAATATGGGGAGATCAGAATATACTTTATTTGAATTAGCAAACTAATCTTTTTTGTATTGTGCATAATAGACTCTCTGGATTTCCTGTTGTGTGATAGATTCCCTCCTTCAGGTTTCCAGGAGAGGTTAAGAATGCTATCAGAGACCTTCTATGTCTGTTGCTCCTTTTTCCTTAGGGAAACAAGAATAAGATTATAAATTATTGGAAGAAAAATAGTAGAAGCTTCAAGAGAGAATAAAAAGTGAGTACACTGGGAAAATGAATATATATTACCAGTGTAACTCAACACCCAATTGAGTGTTATTGACTTTAACATAGGACTGACAAAAAGAGTTTTTGTTTTTTTCTTCTCTACTGGTGTTTATCAACATATGTTTTAATCAAAGTGGAGATATTTAAATATCTGGAATATTTTTAGTTTATATTTAGCTGAGTGAGAAAATAATAAAAAAAGGATTTAAGAATAGTAAGAATGACATACTGAGTTTGGAAAACATGGCTATAATATTGGGAAGAGTATCAAGGACAATAATTTTAAATTTAGTTAGTTTAGTGGGATTGCTTGAGTCTAGACAGTAAATAGAAAACCTAGAGGTAAAGTAGAGAATAACAAGGAGCAAAAGCTGGTGTTTGTTAACATGAGATTATGTATTGTGGCAGTTACTGAGATTATCATGTTTGAAAAATAAAAGATTAAGGTGGCAACGTGGATGACATGCTTGAACAGGATAAAGTCAGAACATTGAGTGGTGTAAGACAGTCACCTGCATTATAAATGGGAAGAATATTAATATAGGGCTTTTTGACAAGCAAGGATCCAGCTGCTACCCTTGTAAGAAAAAGAAGTAGGGGCATTTTATGACAAGAGTTTTATTACTAGAGAATTTCAAAAATGAGAAACTAAAATGTAGAAGATGCAATGAGAATTTTTCTTATCTCCAGAACATAATGAAGAAGACAGTAGCTTCAGGGTAAAGTAAGATGAGAAAAAAATAATGCAACCTTTACAGATGAAACAGAATGCAGCAGAATCAGGGTCCAATAGTAATGGGAGAAGGATGTCCCACACGTCCTAATGATACTCAGTGCTTCCGCCGAAGTCACTGCATTTCTTCCCTAATATAGAAAGCCAGCTCAATGCCTACTGAGCAGCTGTGTCCCTGCTCAATACTTCCTATGGCATACAGTTTCTACTCCTTTACATCACTAAGGAAGGGCATCTGAATGAAGCAGAGAACAAGAATAAACTAGAAAGATGCAAAATAGAAAATAATCGAATATGGAATATTTAAAGACCATATTCATTAAGGAAATCTCTCAAGAATAGGAATATAGTAACACTTAAATTCTAAACCCTAAGAGTTAAATAATTAAAAGCTAGACAAATAGTTTTTTCAATTGTTTTTTCCCTTGTAGGAATCAACAAAATACAATATTTCAAGAAATAGATCTGGAGACAAGGGAACACTGCTGGTTATTGGACATTTTCTCAGGCAAGTACATCAAAGTATAGAATCAGAGGCATCTTGTGAATGCATCAATCCTGCTCCCTGACTAGTCAGTCCCTAATACCTCTGTAGCTCAGACTCCTCTGAAAAGAATTACATGTTACTATTGAGTGAATACTTCAACGGAGTTTGGAATATGAAAGTTTTGTTTCTGATATTCAATATTAATAGTGGCATTCTGATCATTTTAAAGCTCCAATCCATGGGCTGTATTCCTGTAACAATGTAAAATACATTCTTTTCCTTGAAGTGTTGCTCAAGTACAACTGACCCTCTGTCTTTTCACTTCAAAAATAATAAACTTTTCATTGATATTTGTCTTCAAGCTTATTTGGATCACATGTACAATAAGACAAGTATCTCTACTAAATTTAACTTTACATAAATCCTCCATGACGAAGCATCTCTACAATCTCTATCATATCCTTTGAGCTAGAAACTTCTTAATCTTTCTTTGCTAGAAAAACTCCATAAGACAAGGGATCTATTTTATTCAGTAATGTCTCCTAAATGTCTACAATAGTGTCAAGCACCTTCAATATGCCCAATAAATACTTCCTTTGCATAACTGCCCTCTGAGAAGCTCTACCCATCAGATACATATACCCACTGACAAACATTGGATGGAGGTTTGGGACTTGTAGGCTTTGATTTTTCAAATACTACCTTTAATACAGGTTTTCAAATGCTCTGACCCGTCTTCTAGCCTACCATCCAAAGGTAGGGGAGAAAAGATGGTAAAAAGGAAAAAGAGATATGGGCCTATTTAGAAGTACTTTTGTTTTGTTTTGTTTTGTTTTGTTTTGTTTTGTTTTGTTTTGCATGATTGCAATCCCTGACAGTATGCTAGCAGTCCAGTTCAGTAGAGTCAAGATAGCAAAAATGAATCAGCAACAGTGGTATGACGCAGCAGAAACATCTAGGCCTCTGCAGAATTTTCAGAAGTCATCAGGAGCTACCAGAAACAGCCCAGATGACAGGAGAAATTCTCTGCTGTGCTTCTCTCAAGGAAGTACAAATTATGGAGAACTAACTAAGGTCAGGGAGCATTGCAAGGCTAGCTATGCAAGTGCCTGTCCCTGTCCACTGAGAACTATTTATATTCTCTCCAAACATCATGTGTACTCTCATGGGTCTTGCCTCAGCAAAACACTACATGAGTCTGCATCACATGACACGACCAGAAATTTCCACTCCAAGAACTCTTAGAAAAGAGTTGAGGGAAGGATTGAAGGACGGAGAGAGGATGGGAACCCAATAGGAAGAACAACAGAGTCAACTAACCTAGACACCTGGAAGCTCTCAGAAACTAAGCCATCATCCAAAGAACATACAGGGGCTGGAAAGTGGCCTCTGGGAACATATGTAGCAGCCATGCAGCTCAGTCTCCATGTGGATCTCCCAGCAACTGGAGCTGGGGCTGTCCATAAAGCTGTTGCTGTGGTATCTGTTCTCCAACAGGGCTGCCTTATCTGGCCTCTGGGGAGAGGATATGCCTAATCTGGCAAAGATTTGTTATGCCAGTGTGGGGGGGATACCCAGACAACCCCATCCTCTCAGAGAAGAAGGGAAGGGTGTATGGACGGAGAGACTCTGTGAGAGGGGGAAGGGGAGGAGGACAACTTTTGAGATGTAAATAAATAAATTTAAATTAAAAAATATTTTTCTTATAGTTTATTTAGCCACTAAGACTAGTTTTCTTTCATGCTCTTTGAATACTGACCTATTTTCTTTCTCTGATTTTTTCTCCTTCCTTTTCTACCCCATAAACTTTTTCTTGACACATACTTATTAAAACAGTGAATTGTGATAAAAATCCAGCAGGAAACTGGTGTTGGAGATATGATGTGAAATAGATTTATTATAAAAATTGAAATGTTTGTTCATAAAAACACATTTATAACTGTTGTTTCATTTTCAGGCATGTTATGGTTTCTTTCATATGTTTGTTTTGGAAAACATTTTCCCTCTTTGTCAAAATAAGAGATAATAGGCTATTACAAGAGATATACGTGAATTGTCTGTCACAGATTGAATAAAAATATTATTAAATTCTATAGCACTGATATTAGTATTTTTCAACTGTGATGATACTATGAACATGGTTAAATTATGACTTAGTTGGACTACCTCAATGCTTCATTTTAATTTTTTATTATATTTGTTGCTTTATTTTATGTATGCATTTGGAGATCATAGAGCTACTTTCAGCAGATAGCCCTTTTCTCTCCTTATATTATGTAGGCACCCAATGATTGGTAGCATGAAACATTATCCACTGAACAATCTCACAAGCTCTCTTAATTTATCCTTCATCAAAGTTTCGATACTTTTGTTTTTCTGACCTCATAAATGTGCAATGAGTAATCGTAAACTCACCTTTAACATTGGAATAGTTGTCTATAATTGATACAGATATAAACATCAAAAGAAAGGCTTGAACAAATAGTATTGAATACTTAAGGAGTTACATGTGTGCCTGATGGTTTTATTAATTAGCATTTACATTGCTGACACAGTAAATTAAAGAAGGAAAAATGTAATTTGTTAGGAGGGTCAGGGGTTAATCCATCATAGCAGGAAGGGTATAGTAGAGCACACCATGTCTTAATGAGCCAAGAAATGAGGAGAGTACCTTGTACAGCCCATTGAATATTACTATTCATATAAAAGATAAGTTATCTTCAGTCTGCTTTAAGAAACACACACACACACACGCAAGCAAGTCAGTGTCTTAGTTAATTTTAATATTCAGTCATGTTACAAGATAAACTATTACAAATTCACAAATTTGAATCAAGAGAATTTGTGTAAAAATCTTAGTGAAAAACCTCTTTGGATTGACTGAGAAACACTTAAAGAAAATTTCAAATTCTTTAGCCATCAAGGAAATTCAAATCAAAGCTGCTTTGAAATTTCATCTTACATCTGTCAGACTAGCTGAGGTCACTAACACAAGTAATAGCTGATGCTGGCAATGATGTTCAACAAGAGGAACACTCCTCCATTGAAAGTGGGAATGCAAAATTATACAGCCTTTCTGGAAATCAACTTGAAATGCCTCAGAGTGAATAACATTCAGTAGAGCTGTTGGCTACAGGGTCCTGTGGAGATCCCCAACCAACCCAGGCAGATGTTAGTACAGAGAATTGCTCTCTAAAAAACTTAAGTCAGGCCTCATTGCCAAAGACAACAATCCACATGGATCATTGAAAATAAAGTGGTCAAGCCCATTCCTGAATAGAGCTTTTATCCCTATGTTCTTGGAACCAGGCACAGGAAGGTAGTTGGTAAACTATGGAAAGAGAAACCTGGACATCAACCCAGCCACAAAACCTTTGACCTAAAACTTGTACTTTCTACAAGTAGTGCTTGAGTAATGATGACTGATAACTTATGGGAGTAACCAATCAATGCCTGGTTTAACTGATGGCCTATGCCGTTAAAGAGAGCCAATGCCCTACAAAGCATAGATAGCTAGGAACCAGAGAAGGGATAGCCCAGAGACATAGCATAGAACCAAACACAACTGGAAACAAAAATCAGTGAAAAGATTTCTATTCATATGTGGCTATGCTCATAGATAATTGCCTTATCCGGTTGTCTTTAGAGAGGTTTCCTCAAGTAGAAGATGGGTAGTGAGTGCAGAGAGCCACAATCATTGGTTGAATGGGAGGTCTCCAACAGGTTCCTTTTGAGCTCTGGGGACCCCATGAAAGGGGGGAGGTAAGACTATGAGTCAGAGGCTTTTGAGGAGAACCAGAGAACATGGCCCTGTGAATCAGCTAATCAGGGCTCATATGGCATCACAGAGATTAAAGCAGCAAGCACAGGGCCTGAATGGGTCTGTTCTAGGTCCTATGCATAGACAGTTAACTGGTTAACTTGGTGTTTTTCTAGCACGCCTAACAGTGGGAGCAGGTATGACTATGACTCTTATGCCTGCTTTGGAACTCTTTCCCTCCTATTGAGTTCCATATGAAGGATTTTGATTTGTCTTGTTGTATCTTGTTTTGTCATGTTTGTTTCTTGTCTTTTGGGGGCTTGCTCTTTTCTGAAAGGAATCTGAGGGGGGGAATGGATCTTTAAGGAAGGGGAGGCTGGAGGAGTGGAAGGCAGTCAAACTGTAATTGGACTATATTGTTTATATATATAATATGGCTGGTATGTGATCTACTGTTAAAAACATAAATTTATTATTGGATATATAGGATAAACATTTAAATGACCTTTCCTTCACTGATACTTTAATGTTTGTGACTACTACCTCAGTAGATGATCTATGAGCTAAGAAATCTGCAGCCACAGTTAGAAGGACTGTTCTATACATGAAATTCACTTTTGAACAACTTCCCCAAAAGTTATGGCAATAAAAATGAGAAATGATTTATACTTTGGACCATTTGAAGCTATTTGGATTCTGAACTCTGACTGAAACAGAAGGTAAAACTTTGACTTAAAGAATTAAGAAAATTGCCAATTTCTTGGAAGTCCTGCAAATGATTGAGCTAGACTTGTAAAGATTTGACTGGAAGTATAGAAGCAGTGGGTACTGTGTATATCTTGGTGTTTTTGGTGGGTTAATGGGTAAGCTAACAGCCTAAGTACTTTCCTCCCTGCTTAGCCTCTTCCTTTATGGGCCCCTCCAGTTACATCTGCTGGGCAGCAGTGTGAGGAGTTTAACAACTCAGTGCCTTTTGATCTCAGGACATTGGCTGTGATTAAACAGACACACATCACTTGCTGTGCCACAGTGAAATGAGTTTGTGGTTCACCTTTGCTGAATTAGTGCCCACTGAGCACAGCAAATATTTAAAATGTCAATCCACTTGATAATGTCACAGAGGCCTGAAAATACCGCAAAATGGCATCAAGGAAGCACTCCACACAAAAGAACACATAACATCTCTCTACTTCAAGAGAAAGTGAGAGTTAAATGGGAATAGTAAACCTCGGATAGAGTTACTAAGGTCATCCAGCTTAAGAACTCTACCTGAGGTATGAGTTTGTCATGCACGCACTGTTTCATATGTCTTTATGTGCAGAAGAAGTGTTCTATCACTGTTCTCAAATCTACCACTGTGGTTGAAGAATTAATTTATATGGGCACAAAATTAGGAAGTTTTCATGATAACAATCTATGTATCATTCTTTCTCAATCTGCAGACATTTTAGGCAAAAATCCAGCCTTACATGAAAACTTCAAAGTGGCAACTCTAGTTTATCATTAAATATTTAACTCCGAAGGCAACTGAGGCAAAAGAATCACATTGTTTTAAAGTTTGAAATGCAGTTAAAACTATAGGAGAAATCTTGCATCATCTCAAGTTTCAAGGGAAACATATCTTTGCATTTAGCATCTAAAATCATCTTTCAAAAGTCTTCTGGCACTAATTTAAGCACAAAGGTTAACTAAAACTTTCTCTAATTTAACTTTCTTTGAGTTATAAATATTGGTGAGTTATATTGAATTGTTGTGTTGTATAAAAGCACACATTCACACATATATACCACATACACACACATCACATACACAATACACATATATACTACACATAGATATATGCACACACACACAAACACAAATACATGGTTATATGTGTGGTAGAAGAATATATATCTCATATATACATACACTTATCCATACACATTTATACTATACACACGTATACACATGTACATGCATGTTTATATATATGCAAATATACAAATACACATACAAATATACAAATGCACATATACATATGCAAATAAACACAAATACACATAGACACATCAATAATGTTAGTAAAAAATTAACTAAGTTCCACAAGTAATTAATTCAGTTTTCAAAAACTGTTCTAAGGAAAGTGTTCAAAGTCAATGATCTGAAATATACTAAGAAGTCCAATCACCAGCATCATTAAAACAAACAAAGAACACAAAACAACAACAAAAAATGGAAAGAAAGGAAGAATCAAAGGAAGGAAGGAAGGAACGAAGGAAGGAAGGAAGGAAGGAACGAAGGAAGGAACGAAGGAAGGAACGAAGGAAACAGTCAGTGAACAGTTCGACAATATAAAGATATTTATGGCTAGAAAACCATCTGTACCACACTCACAGAAGGCAGCGAAAATCTATATTTCCCCTTTTAATCCCAAATTGTGGAGAACAAGAAAGATCCCTGCTTTCTTCTAAAAATCATGGAATACATCACATATCATGTTTTCTACCTTCCTCTGGCATAAAGTTACTCACCTGACCACACTTAGAGTCAGTCTAGGCAATATGATCTTGTGGTGCAAGGAAAGATAACACTTCTTATTTCTTTTCCATAATAAATATGACAGATTACCTAAATACAGAGTAGCAGAATTTTTTTCCAGTTTTCCCTCGCCCTTTATATTCAAACAGGTGACACTTTAAATTCAATATGGCAAATGAAGAGGAAAATGTATGAATGCTAAAGTCGAGAATATTCACACGCTGAGAGGTATAAAATTCACATATAAAAAGTCAAAATAACTTTGGTACATTTTTTTCTGCCTCTGGAATCAAAATTTGTTAATCCTTTTTACTATTTCATTAATAAAGTATTTTTTTGTGATTTTATGCTTCTGACTCTTCAGTGTAAAGAATTTTAAAAGATGAACTCTCAATCTGTAACTCAACAGTCCAGTCGTAGTTATAGTTGTTACAAGTGTAAAGCTGATAGAAAAATCTTAACTGGAGCTTATGAAACTGAATGACACTAGATTTCTAGTAATATTTTATTTTCAGAATTTAGGAAATGCCTTCAATATTATCTTTTCTTAATTCTTTAATCATTTTTTTTACAGTCCAGACTTTATCCCTGTCTGAGTCTGCCCTCTGACTGTTCTCCACCCCATACCCCTTCTCCCCGTCCTGTCTCCAAGAGGATGTCCCCATCTCCTACTACCTCCCTGGCCTCCCTACTTCCGGGTGCCTCACGTCTCTTGAGGATTTTGTGTATCTTCTCTGACTGAGTCAAGATTTGGCAGTCCTCTGCTGTATGTGTCAGGGGCCTCATATCAGCTGGTGTATGTTGCCTGGTTGGGGGCTCGGTGTCTGAGCAATCTCTGGGGTACAGGTTAGTTGAGACTGCTGGTCTTTCTATAGGATCACACTCCTCCTCCACTTCTTCCAACTTTTCCCTAATTCTACCAGAGCTCTCTCCATTGTTTGGGTGTAAATGTCTGTATCTGACTCTTTCAGCTGCTGGTTGGGCCTCTTTGAGGGCAATCATGCTAGATTCCTGTTTGTAAGCACACCATAGTATCAATAATAGTGTCAGGCCTTAGAACCTCCCCTTGAGCTGGATCCCAATGTGGGGCTGTCACTGGACCTCCTTTCTCTCAGACCCTTCTCCATTTTTGTCCCTGCAGTTCTTTCAGACAGGAACAATTCTGTGTCAGAGTTTTGACTTTGGGATGGCATTCTCATCCCTCCATTTGATGCCTGTCTTTCTACTGGAGGTGGATTCTACAAGTTCCCTCTATCTTCCTTTGATGTCCCACCATGCTACAGGGGCACATGTTCCACTATGTTCATAGCAGCCTCAACATTATCTTAACCTGACAATTTCTTCATCATTACGTATAACAGACATGGAAATTCAATCATTATAGAACTCAGAGGTACAAATTTTATGCTTGATTGAAAAACTAATAGCCCAGAGACATAGAGTAGAACCAAAGCACAACTGGGAAAATAATCAATGAAATGATTCCTAATGACCTTGTGCTATAGTCATAGGTCATTTCCTTCCCAGTCATCATCAGATGCTTCCTCCAATACCAGTGGATGCAGAGAGCTACATTCAGACTTTTTAAAGAGAAAGATAGAGGACATCAAGAGAATATGGCCCACCACATCTGCTAAACAGGGCTCATATGGACTCACAGGGCTTGAAGCACCAACTACGGGGCCTGCATAAGTCTGCTCCAGGTCCTCTGCCTGTGTACTGTGACTGTTAAGCTTGGCATTTTGTGGTGTTTTCCTACTAACTGTAGGAAAATTTCTGTATCTGACGCTTTTGCTTGCTCTTGGACTCTATTCCTTCTGCTGAGTTGCCATATCCAACTTTGGTGTGAAGATTTTTTGTTTTGTCTTACTGTATTTTGGTTTGTCATTTTTCTGTTGTTGTCTTTTTGGGGCCTGCTCTTTTTGGATAGGAAGTGGAATGAGAGACCATCTTTGAGAGGGGAGGTTTGTGGTGGGGAGTTGTGAGAAGCAGAGGGAGAGGAAACTATGATCAGAATGTATTGTAAGTGAGTAGAAACTATTTTTGATAGAAGAAAAAAAGAGAAATTTCCAAGCCTTTTTTTTTTTCAGTTAATTTCTGAACAAATTTTCTATCAGGCTTGTTTTATCTTCAATTGGTGTTTGCATGCCTTCAATAATTACAGATGACTATCAGAGAGACCCTTCAGTCCAGCACTAAGTTATGCTTTAAAACATAATTGCTATATTTGGGAAGGAATAACTTAAGTTAATCTAATATGACACAATTAAAATAGTGGGAGTGGAAACACTAAATCTCCAAGCTGTGTCAAGTTCATGCAGAGCATGATATCAGATACAATGCTGAGCACTTATTTTTATTCTTCTTTTGTGAATCATTCCCTATAATTATTAATCACTTAACTGTCTTTAGTGGTTGTTTCTCTGTTTATTCATTACAACGTACAATTTTCTAGCCTGTTATTCCTACACGATGCTTCAGATGCAGTCAGAAACATCGAATGTGCTACCACACTTTATAGAATTGATAATTGTTCTTAATTGTAAATCAAAAGCTTAGAATGCTAATAATTATAATGGAGATCAGCTCTTCATTGTGATGTAAGACGGGAGGTGTAAGGAGTTCAGTTACAAAGAAAAACTCAATTATAGACTTTTACTTTTATTTGGGTCTTAGAATAATTTTAAGCATATGTATGAAGTAACTGCTTTTATGTTTTGAGAAAAACCACTCCGTCTCCTTTGTGGAGATCCAACATAGAGTGGCAGTCCTTACTTCTACTCTTCATATGATAAGTTATTATAGTTTGCACTATCGCTACAGACACAAGAAACTAATTGCATTAGAGAACTACTTATAAAGTGAAGTAGGACACTGAAAAATGCAATGGATGGAGGAGGTAAAGGGGAGCACTGAGGATATGGTCCAATGACCCCAGCTTCACATAGCAAAGCTGGTATTGCCAATGTTGTTCGAAATTGCAAAGGGTTCAGAACCAAAACACAGGGAGAAACACCAAGGCTTAGTCTGGAAAAGTTTAGTGTATATTCATCTTTTGCAAGCCCTTAGAACTTGCACAAATGTCATTGGATGTTTTGGTGTGATGCTTGAAGGCGAGATACACCCTGGGTGTAATATACTGTGAACTCTTTGCATAAAGGTGAACTATAAGCCATATGCAGTGGTTCATTTATCCAACGGTAGCAGAGGAAATTGAAGGGGAAGTTGTTAGTTTGATTTTTTTTTTTTTTACTTTTCTTCTTTTTATCTTGAAAAGCCTCCATTTTTAATGGTTTGAAAATGGAACATGAGTTTTCAGGAGCACATGAGAAGGCAGATGTGTGTCTGGAAAGAAACAGAACTTTGAAGGTGGTGTTATGCGAATTAAGTGACAATATGAAATATTTAGAGATAAAGATGTGGGTTAACAATATCAAATTGAAATATTCATCCACAACAATGATAAAAAGTGAAGAAAACCTAAAAATATAGTCATTTCAGATCAGATTAGAATGAATTAAAATAGACTAAGTCCCTGGGAGAGATGTCTGACAGGAGTGATACCCATTTCACTTGCAAAGACTTAACTATGAAAGGAATCTGAGACTAGGAAGCAGTTGGATGGACACAGCCTTCATTGTCTTTTCTAATGTTTTGCTTGATGTACATTTGTGTGCATGCCTGAAGTACTTTATTATGGTTACTTAGCAAGAAAATAGATTAGATAAAGGAAGAACAGTGAGTAGTTTACAATAGTAGTGCATAAGGGTCTGGGCTGTAAAATGCAAGTAGAAAGGCAGAATCTATATACAGTTTTATTATTGGGGGAAAGGTGAGCAGATTAATCTTTTAGCTAGATTTCAGTAGTTGTGATACTTTATATTTGCCTTCTGGCAATTCTCACTTTCTTTGTAAATAGAGGACTTCTCTGTAGAAGCTAGAAGGGAGTGGAAAGTGAGAAACATCACTTGCTGAAAGCAGGAATATATTGTGCCTCTTTTTTTTAATGTTAAGAAGTTTTTTTTATTAACATAATTTTACCAAAGACCACCAGTCAAAAGATTCTTCTCCCATCAAGCTAGAAGGATGGAATAAAAGCAGGTGTGTAGTAACAGGAAAATGCATTTTCTAACATTGTGTAAGCATCAGATAAGAGTATAGCTTTCAGTAAAGATAGAGTTTAGTACATATATTCAACCTAGATAAAACAAAAGCTTACGTAAATATCAATTACCTTAAGAAAACAACAAGAGAAATTCGCATTTCTTCCTGAGGGACACCTCCCTTAGCAAATCTCAATTATCATAAGAATACCAGAGATTATCAAACAGAAAAACAAACAACAATGAGATGCTTATTTTTTGTTAAGTCACTGAAATATCTTGGAGGTTACAAAAAATTCAACAAATCTAGAGACACCTGAGTTTCTTATGTCTGAGATTAAACTCATTTTATATTTAAAATGAAAATCTCTTTTTTAAAGCACATTTTCCTTTAGCTTTACAAGCCTAGTATTTTGACTACTTTCATACGTGTTTGGTACAATAAGGTATTTCTTCAAGGGCTTTGTGAGTTATTTACTAAAAGCATGTCTTTTTTATAGTCATGACAATGGTTATATACTGCCTGAAATTGTGTCCAGATTGTTTAGATGATAACTACCAAAATTATAGTGAAAAAAAATCACACTTGAAAAGATCACTTTTCTAAATTTTAGAAGAGAAATGTACTTTATTTTTTGCAAATAATTCACATTTTTTGAAAGCTTAGGAGATAAAATAAATTGAAAATCAAGTTGTTTTTAGTTGGAAGTTTAACCTAGGGTTGTGAGTATATTAGGGATATATTCTACCTCTGAACTGTATTCCACATTCATATTTTTTCTTGATTTATTGAGAGGGATATTGTGGTTCACCTTGTCTGGAATTTACTATATAGCTCAGGTTTGCAACAAACTCATGGCAATATCTCTGCCTCAGCCTCCTATGTGCTTTGAATATAGGTGTGAGCCACAAACCTCGAAAATGGACTGAAGTTTGATATCCATTATTCATACTGTTTTGCCATGAATGACAAAATATACAAGAGAATTAGTTTAATTTATTTTAGAGTCTATATTTCTTTTTCTCTGTGTGAATAGATTTTGTTTGTTTGTGTTTTTGGATTTTTCTCCATGTATTCTAAAAATGTTAGAGAAGCTATACCCATGGCACCTCAGCAATGTTGCTTCCTGCCTATACCTCTAACTAAGGGATTTTGAGAAAGAATTTGTCATTCCCAGGGTGAGGTCCCTAGTAGGTTGTTTAATTCCTAGTGATCATTCATGAAATAATGTACATAAAAACAAAATTATATGGATTCAGCAGGCTAAATTTATATATATTTTTTACTGTAAACATATGGAACGATAGTAAGCAAAAAGAACTCATGAATTTGAAAGATTGAGGTGGGTTCATGGAAAGGGTTGGAGGAAATAAAGGGAAGAGAGGATATAATATACTTTTAAAAAATTAGGAAAATATAGTAAGAAGGATATATTGTATATTTACAGAGTTATGTTATTGGATATAAGAACAAAAATATAAGATACCTACACTTACTCAAAACACAGATATACAAACATAGAAATGCATATATATACTTATTATCTATACTCTGCTTCCAGTTTTCTATATTCTCATTCCTTGTTGTACTACTTTATTTTATTTATAAGAAAAAATTAAAATGAATTAGTCATTCTTTATTTTAAATTCATCCATTTCACAATCAAGAATAAATACATATTCTAAAAATTCTAGAAACTATGTTCAAAACTAAAATCAATCAAAATTCCATTAACCCATCTTT
The DNA here is from genome assembly GCF_004785775.1 of Grammomys surdaster. Lineage (NCBI taxonomy): Eukaryota > Metazoa > Chordata > Mammalia > Rodentia > Muridae > Grammomys > Grammomys surdaster. The sequence continues at coordinate 7,670,177 of NW_021604635.1, read as the reverse complement.
TCAAAGGGAAATTTTCTTTTAGGTATCCTTTCAGTATTTTTTCTGTTGCCTTTTGGTATTTTATATATATTTCTACATTTTTGTCCATTGATTTGAATAAACCAGTGAGATAAAATTCTTTGATAGTTCATAATTTTGTGTAATTATTCCTAGTTTAGTTACTTCTCCAATGGTTGTTACTAAGTACCCCAAAGAAGAAATACATCAAGATGACTGTCCTTAAAATATGACCAACAATTGACAAATGAGACCATGAAGCCAAAAATATTTTATAGTAAAGATGGAGGTATCCTGGAAAGTGTGGAAAGAATCTTTGCCTGATATCCATCTGACATAGTATATTCATGTCTAGGATGATGACGATGATGATGATGATGATGATGATAACCTTAAAATGTAGGAGAAGGAAAGAAAAGGAAAACCATACATTTTAAGGTAACAAAGTCCTCGAGGGAGTGAGAATTCTAAAAACAATATCTAAAAATTATTTTGTTATAGTGATCAGCATCAGAAACAAGCAAATTAAATGATATTTCCTCTTACTCTATTCAAAATGACATATAACGAGAAGATGACTGAAAACAAATTCTGGTGGGGATTTGAAGAGAACAGCATTCTCATTAACTCTTGCATAAAAATTGTACAGCTGTTAGAGAAATCAATGTAGAAGTTCCTCAAAAACGCCATGGAAAGAACAACACTATCAACCAACCAGACCCCCAGAGCTGCCAGGGATTAAACCACCAACCAAGGAGTACACATGGAGGGATCCATGGCTCCAGCCGCATATGTAGCACAGGATGCCATTGTCTGGCATCAATAGGAGGAGTGGCCCTTGGTCCTGTGAAGGCTCGATGTCCAAGTGTAGGGGAATTCCAGGGTGGTAAGTGGGTAGGTAGTAGGTGGGTTGGGGAGGACCTTCATAGAAGCAGGGGGAAGAGAAATAGGACAAGGGTTTTTTGGAGGGCAAACCAGGAATGGGGAATAACATTGAAATGTAAGTAAGTAAAACAAATTAAACACACACACACACACACACAACAAACAAAAAAGAAGTTCCTCAAAAATCTAGCAATAGAATAACCACATGGCCACTATGCTATTCCTGGATATATGCCTAAGAGACTCTATATTATACCACAATGATGCCTGATTGTCTATGTTCATGGCTGCTCTACTTGCTATAGCTAGGAAATGAAAAAGAATGTCAATAACCTGAGGAATAGATAATCAAAATGGACCATACATAAACAAAGCATATTTTTTTCAGTTGTAAAAGAAAATAAAATTATAAAACCCGTTGATAGATAGCTCAAAAGCATATTGGATGAAATCACCCACACTACTGTGGACACTAGCTTTCTATCTTTATATTTATGTGAAGCCTAGGAAATTGAAATGAAACACCAGGAAAGGGTAAGATTTTTAAGAAAGGGAAATAGTAGAACCAAAGTTGTATGAAGATGCAAAGGGTCTATTGAAACGATGGAGGTTTAATTGAGAATGAGATGGGAGGGCATGACAGAGGAAGGGATGGGATAGGATAACCAACACTAAAGATGTTTTAAAACTCCATGGGGAACCTATTCTAGAAGCTTCTAGTTATTTGTAAATGGATGAGTAGCAGATAGATAGATAGATAGATAGATAGAATATGATGTAGATATGAATATGGAGAGGTGAGAGAAAGAGACTCAGGGAGAGACAGAGAAACAGATGGAGAGATAGTAAAACATAGTAACTCTATATGATTTGATAATGCCTCTCTCAGGTATCCAGATTATCAGACAAAAGCCTAGTGAGAGGCTTCCCAGTTGATTGTAAAGGTACTATCTGTTTTTCTTCAAAAGAAAAAAAAGATTTCTTTTGGCTCATTTAACAAGGATACAACCCATTCTGGTGTCAGAAGCATGGAACACTGGGTCACAGGAGTCCTCAGTCAGGATTAGAAGGAGAAGTACGAAGCTTAGTTGGTTTCTTACATTTCCTTTGTACTCACTCTGAGTTTCAGTTGACAGTGGGTTTTCTATTCTCAGTTAAGTGTCTTAGGGAATTCCCTTGGAGACACTACTAAAATTATATTACCTAGAAAAGTCAACAGTGAATATTATATTTATATATTTCATTTCTTGATGCACAACTATTAATAGTAATGGCTTCAAATACTTCTGTTTCATTATTACATTTTGAATCACAGATGGCAGAAAGTTTTTGAGGCATTTCTATATCAATGTTAAGAGGGAGTTGAGTGATTACAAGAGCCAGAGGATCAAAATGTTTACTGTGATACTATGTCTCTTCTTAATGTAAGAAAATACAATCATAAAGTCTGTAACAACATGACTACTCTAACATGAGCTGAAAAACAATAATAGACACATGAACACAGATGGCCACAAGTCCATGAGTCCTTATCCATACACAAAAAGCTACAGGCTAGTAAGGAATACTGTGTGGGAGAAATAGTCTTCCCCAGGGAAGAAGACACTAATTGGCTATCCAAAACAAGTGGTCTGTACTTAAAATATTAAAATATACATACATATACATACAAATAATGTTACACAGAGCAGGATATGTATATGTATATGTATATGTATATGTACATATATATTAATGAAAAACAGAGCTAAACCTTTGAAAGAGAGTTAGAGGGATATATGATAGGGTTTGGATGGAGGAAAGGGAAGGAGGGACTGATACAACTATATTGTAATATAAAAAATAAAAAATAATTTTTGAAATATGTAATGGCTAAAATCATCCTATTTACATTTCATGCCGATGTTAAAATTACAAACTGTCCAAATAATTTTCATTTATGTGAATTGAGTGTTCAGGTGTACCAATAATACAAAAATTGAAATCAAAACACATGCCTAGAGCACACTTTATCCTCATAAGCCAATATGTAGTGTTCTTACATTTAAAGAAAAGTTTTAGTTCATGCCCATTGTCTTAACTCAGCAATAAATTAATTTTACTTTCATTGTTGAAACTGTACCAAGTTGAGACAAATTCTTTTTTTTGTTCAAAGCATAGAGTTCTTAAGATTATTAAACACATTGCTCTAACAGGTCACAGTTCACATTCATTAAAACAGTCAACTCTATTCATCTGGGTCATCTCATTAATTCATTAGGTCATATTAAGTGTATATGTACATACATGTAGAATTGTGTTTGAATAATCATTATACATATTTTATTTTCTATTTTTATTATGAGTCTTAATACACAAAGAATATAATCCAATTTCCACAGTTTATATATACCACAATTTAGTTAACAATGTTCATTTAATGTTCAGATTTTTCCCGTAGTTGAAAGCAAGATTCAACCGTAAACAATTTTGTCATAAGTATCCTTGGTTGAACATTAAAGTAACACATGGTTCTCTGGGGATCAATCCTGAAGTGCAGTGTAGTTGAAACATCTGGCTGTATAGCATAGAAAGGATTAAAACTAGGGACACATTTCCTCATCTATCTTTAGCTGGCACTAACAGGTGTATCTGCAAACTGCATCTGGAGTAGCTGCTTGCTATGCATAAAGAAGCTTATGGAAATCCCACAGATCACCATTGCTGGGAAAATTCTGAGTCTGGTTCATCAAGAGTAAGGTGATCTTCATCAAGTACCTTGAATACTCAGTATGAATCTGAAGGACCAGCTCAGTGCTGAAAGTTTTAAAGAAATGACCTAGAATAAGGCATAACATAGTTACCTATGAACAAAGCCTTTTAAAGGCCTTCCAAGATCCAAAAGCCAAATAAAACGTGTAGAGAATGACAAAACCAATAAACATTAGGAGCTTCTCACATGTAGAAATCTACAGTAGCACCCTGAATAGATAGGCTTGCAAGAGGTGACCTAATATTAAATTACCCATTAAACAAGAATTAACACTATTAAGATGGAAGCAAAGACTTTTGTCCTAGAATTAACTACGTACAATATTCATGCAGACATTACTAGATAACAAAACCCCAAGTAATTATTTATCTCTAGAGAAGAAAATGCCATTAGTAAGGGACATCCAAAGTTGATTTAAATATCCATGTTTATTGAGCAAGTCTAAAGTACAGAGTCCAGGGCCAGATCTTCCATGGGATAAGGCTGAGTGTTATCACCCCATTTTGTGTTTTACAGTACTATTAATGAAACCCAGAGTGGTGTGTAGGCTAGGCCAGGACTCTGTCAATGACTGACTGCAAACCCAGGCCACTGTCAAATCATCAGACAATACCTGAACATCTTAGATCAATCAGACACTTAAGGCCACAGAGCAAAGACAACTGTAGTCCAAGCAAACACAGAGAGCCAGGAACAGGCAGGTTCAAAGAACCACAGCTTTGATGTGCTCTCCTGAAGGAGAAGCCACTGAGATCTTAAATGCACAGTGTTTATTTTGAGGAATCCCTTGGCCTGGATGTGCACTGTCTTGAACATGGACAATGCCTGTGAAATCAGCGGTAGACTTTCATGAATTTACATTTGAAAGACATCAATGTCTCATGGTGAAAACCTAAGGTTGACACATAGGTGAAAGGAAAAAGTAACCATTTTTATATCTCTCAAAACAAAAGGACTACTATTTTGGAGTAAAAATTTTACTTTATCTGGACTATATGATGGCAATTGTCCTCTTTATTTTGATAATCAGAATTTAGATGTTTTTGCTAATAATATATCAACAAATGATTCTTCTGTACAGCATTGTAGAGGCTTCTGGGAATGCCACGTAGTTGTGTGTGTGTCGCTGTAAAAAGATAAGGAGTATATGAACAGAGAGGTCATTCTTTTATTTTCTTTCTTTCTTTTTTTTTTTGCCTTGGTTTAATATTTTTTATTTTATTGGATATTTTCTTTATTTACATTTGAAATTTATCCCCTTTCCAGGTCTCCCCTCCAGAAAACCCCCATCCCATCTCTCCTTCTCCTGCCTCTATGAGGGTGCTCCCTGACCCACTCACCCACTCCCGCCTTCCTGCCCTAGCATTCCCATACCCACAGGACCAAGGGCCACTCCTCCTACTGATATCTAACAAGGCCATCGTCTGCCACATACACTGCCAGAACCATGGGTCCCTCTATGTGTACTCTTTGGTTGGTAGTTCAGTCCCTGGGAGCTCCGGGGGGTCTGGAGGTCATTCGTGTTCCTCATCCACTTCACATACATTCCCTTGTAGCTGTTAGATGAGTTTCTTTCGCGTTTCCAGCATCCCACCCGAGTCATCTGCTTGGCTCCAGTGCCATGGTAATATCAAAAGCACAGCCTAAGATTGACAGTGTATACTTGTGCAACAGGGAGGCTGAGAAGATCAAACTATAAATCCACTCCTTAAATATTAAATTGCCAGTATAACCCTTTGACATTGCAAGTTTATTTTTAATGCTGCCTGAAATTTTATTTTCAGTTCATACAAGAAAATTTAAATAGGACTAGAGGAAAACGAGCAAGCCTGACTCCTGTGTGGTTTGCATGTTTGCATATTACAGAGGTGGGATTATGGCGAGTCTAAGAAAGCAGCAATGGATTTTCTGCTTAATACAAGAATCCCATTTTAAACATGTGAGCAGTCCCAGAGGTGAGGAGGTTTTATTTGTGAATCCGCAGCTTCACCAGATCCTACTCAGTTCTGAATTTTCTCACTGAGTGTCCCCCTTCCTGAATCCCAGCTTTGCTCTGTAGCATCCACACAGACTTGTAATGTTAATGTAACCTTGGGAAAACATCTGATTTACTGCTCTGAGTTTAAATATCAGATCCACTCTCCAAAATACTTTTGGAAACGGGGACTGAATTTTCTCAAGAACTTTTTGAGTTAGGTAATTTTTCTTTTTTGAATTACCAAGTGATTCTATGAAAGGATGGTTCCAGTGCTGAATAATTTAGCATCATTGTTCAAGAAATTTTCATATCCTATAAAGTAATCACAAGTGCCCTCTGTTCCCTCTGTTTTGAATTGTATTTGCATTATCAGTGATTGCCATAATCTTGAGCTTTGAATTTTAGTAACTTATCAGTGTACAGTATGAAATAAATTTTACTGTTGTTAGCAAACTAGATCATCTTGTCAAGTCTAAGCATTTAGTTTTAAGTCCATAATATTTTATTCAGGTTTTACAAGTTATTACAGATTAAGAAATTATCTACAGGTCAATTCAATAAAAAGTCAGGTCTATATATTTTATATACTAGCTATAAATATAAAATAAAAGTGGTTGGAAAACCTATATGTCATCATAACTACATATTAAACAGCTACATAAAATATTGCTTCATTGAAATAATTTGTCAAGGAAGATCAATGATGGAAGCAGAAAAGCTTGGAAAATATATGGCTTTAATTACTGATCAATAATCATGATAACAACAATAATAAATATGATTCACTGCCATCATTTCCAAAGGTATGTTGTGTTGAAATTGGGAGAATAAAACAACAGGTAAGCATGGTTTATTTTTAAGAAGACAATAATCTATGCCAATGCATTGCTACTAGGAAGGAAACAAAGCGAACAGTCAGTTTATATGTAGCAAGAAGAGTGTATTAAATGACCAGGAAATCTGAAGTATCTCTGCTTGTATCAGCAACCATCTGTTCATTTCTCAATGATATTTGGACAGTTAAAATAGTATCAAGAAATGTTCAGATGGCAGTGAATTTATATTTTCTTGAATTTTATAAAAGAAAATATAAAATATGCCATTTTCAATATTATCTTATAAAAATATGTTTCTCTTTTCTTAATTTATAGCAACCAAAATACGTTTAAGACACCCTGAAGTTATTACTTGCCCTTTCTACCTGCTTATGATTTCAATATATTCAATTTTTGCACATATATATATATACACACATATATACACACTTCATAGTATTACAGGGACTTTTCTGATTTGAAATACCTCAAAGTTTTACTATTAAATAGATAATTCACACTTGTAGAAATGTAGACACTACAGAAATAACAAAAGAAAACATAGTTTTTCTTATTTTTTAAAGAACTAATACATGAAATTTTATGTGTAGCAGTCCAGACTACTTTCAAAGTACTTTCTCTTTTTTCTGTCAATGCAATATTAGCTATATTCTCCATATTGTATTTCAACTTGGGCAAGTATCATGTTACAAATAGGAAAGCAATTGTAGAGTATTAAATGTAAGTTAAATGTGACAATTGTCTTTCAAATAACTTAAAAATTCAACACAACAGATTTTTGTTTTTACTTTTACTACTTTAAAATATGATTTGTTCTATCTTAATCAATTTTCTGGTATTTTATTAAATACTGAGCACATTTATTTATTTGGTGGTATCTTTTTATCAGTAGTTTTACAAAGAATAGTATCAAATAAAATGATTGTTGCTAGCTGATGGCATATATATATATGTATATTATAAACATATATGTGAGTGTCTTTTCAAAAAATCTAATAAAACTTAATCTTGACTTTTTCCTATTTATACATTTGAAAGGTGTTTATTTTCGTGTGTGGTGTGTGTGTGTGTGTGTGTGTGTGTGTGTGTGTATGTGTGTGTATCTATGTGTGTGTTCCTCTTTATGTACATGATGCTTGCAGGTGCTCAAGGAAAGAAGCCAAGATAATATGTCAGACATCCTGAAACTGGAGTTAAAGGTGTTTGTGCAATGCCTTATATGCATGTTTGTAACTCCTAACTCCTCTGCAAATGCAGGGCATGATCTTAAGATCTGAGCCATCTCTCCATCCCCTTCCATGGATTCTTTCAAAATGTTATATCATGTTTTTCAAATTTTTCAAAAAGTGTACACAGTTTTCTGCCATAAAACTGATAAGAGTATAAACAGGACTGTTATACATATCATTCAATATTGGAATGCACTGATATAATGTGGAGAAGACTTCAGTAAAGAAATAAAAATGGCTATCAAAAATATTCTAATTAGTTCAAATACAGTGCATCATTTCCTGTTCAGAACTTCATTTCCTACTCAAGTATAAGTAGCATAGCTCCAGCCTTTCAAATGCCGACAACAAATCTTCTGAGAAGTTAAAGATGTTTTCTATCTATAAAAAATAAGAAAAGGTGAAGATATGAACTGGATTTGCATCCATATCACACCAACATCAAAGCAAACTAAAGCGAAAATTGATACTGGGTGTGCAATATTACTGTGAAAGACTTGAAGACTTGCTCCACAGGAGAACTTGGGAGTTTTTGGAACTCTAAAGCACAAAAGCCACTGAGTGTTTAGAGCTCTCAACTCTATCTTAGCTCTGAATTTATAACTCTTATACTTGTCTTCATTCAAATATCCTCATCTATTTTATCATAAGGTAATGTAGCCACCAATTTCCATGTTTGCTTTTCTCCAATTGTGTCTGGAGAGAAAGCATAAGAGGACATGGGAAGGAATTCTTGAGTTTAAATGGAAAACTCAGTTAAGTGGAAGTTTCTCTTTGTGCCATGTGATGCAGATTTAAGTGGTATTTTACTGAGGAAAGACGCACAGGACAGGTGACTTTTGGAAAGAGTATAAATAGGACTCAAGGGACAGTGATAGGGTACTTGCTTTGGTAGCTATGCAACTTTGTATTGGTATTAACTTCTTAGAGTGCATGGCAGAGAACACCGGGCATTCCAACTGGCCCTGGTCACTCCTTCTGACTTGTGTCAATTCAGCAGAGGCATGACAGTTTGTGCTGGATCATGCTGCTGCTGCTGACTCCTGTTTGATGACACTTTTGAACTAGACGGCTGGTAACTTGAAAAAAAGAGATTGGAATCACCCCAAAGAACTACTTCTAAATGGGTCCATATCCCCTTGTCCTTTTACCATCTTTTCTCCTCTATCTGTGGAAGGTGGGCTAGCAGTTGGGTCAAAGCATTTGAGGACCATTATTAAAGTAGGTTTTGAAAAATTCATCCTACACCCCAGGGTATCAGAGGTGCCACATTTGAGAGGCATGTGTCAAGAGCAGCAGCAGCTTTGGATTGGAGCTGACACTAATCTACAAGACAAGATATGTGTGCTGTGGATAACAGAACGGGAAATATGGAGCCCTTAGAGTGCAGAAAATCAGTGAGTACCAGATAATTGAATATTGAATTATTTATATTGTTATATCTAGATGTTCTTTGATGTGATTGTAACTGTACTTTTATTTCATCTAGGAATAAGGATTATTGTGCTAGTTTGGTTTCTGTTGCCATAATATAACATCAACCAAACACAAATTGAGGAGAGAGTTTATTGGGCTTACATGTTCATCATTTAGGGAAGTCAGGACAAGAACTCAACCAGTAGGAACCGTTGTAAAAGTTGCTTACTGGATTGCTTCTTATGTTTTGGTTTAGCTAGCTTTCTTATACCTCCCATGACTATGTATCCAAGGGTGGGAATGCCCACAGTAGCCTGACCCCCACCCCCGCCGCCATATCAGTAATTAGTTAAAAAAATGTTCTACAGGCCAATCTGATGGAGGCATTTTTTTAAATTGAAACAACCTCTTTGAAGATGTTTCTAATTTGTGTCAAGTTTACAAAATGCTGACTAGCACAAAAATGTGACTTACTTTAGATTTTATAGTAGCTCATAGTTTAAAGATTAGGTTTTTTTTTAAAAAAAAAGACTTATAATTTTTACTTGTTGAAATTTTAAAGATTATTGGGCTCTTATAGTTGAATTGTTGTGTATATGACATTAACATGAGATCTTGAAGATAAAGAAAGGCTGTGGTTTAACAGATAATAGTTTGTATGTTGAGTTGACAAAGGGTTAACTTGTGGTTGTTAAGTTTGGTGGTTAGCTTGACGCTTGGGAAGAAAGACTCTCAACTGAGGAATTGCCTGCAATAGATTGACCATGGGGCATGTTTGCTATACATTTAATAATCACTGATTGATGTGTAAGTTCCCAGCTTGTAATGCCATCCTTAAGCTGTAAAAGAAGTGATGAGGGGAGGCTGAATGAGCCAACTAGTAGGCAGAATTTTCCCATATTCTCTGTTTCATACCTTTCACCCAGGTTATTTCTTAAGAGGTGCCCTATTTTTTTCTTGACTGTAGACAGTAACTCATAAATAAACCAAGTAAGCCATTTCCTCCCATGAATTGGTTTGGGTGGGAATTTGTCATAGGAACAGGAAAATAAACTGAGTCTACAGATAAAAACTAGGGTGTGTAACAAGGAGAATCAGTAGAAAATCTACCACTTGCCTATTATCGGGTCTAAATTACTAAAACAAAATTTAGCTAGTATGGATAGAAACTAACCCTATGTCTTTAAGCTTTTATCATTAAAATTTAACAACACAAATACTGAAACTCCAATGAGGTTTATAGACTGTGTTGTCAAGTGTGCAGAAGTTCCAATGGACTTCTATAAAATGTGTCAGAATGCAGATCAACACACAACCGTTATGCCTCAGGAATTCTATACCCCCAGGAAAAGTGTCTAGAAGCAGAAGTTATTTTTATCAAGGCTATGAGTTACACTATATGCCCTATCAGTTGTCTCTGAAATTCAGAAATATACTGAACACATTTTTATTATCAGCAGTCATGATCTTTTATCTATAAACCTGTCATTGTAAGGCATGAGCCTATTTGCAGTCACTTTCATCTGAGTGTTAATCACAATTCTATCGTTTTACTTATTCTACTCATCCTGTTTTATCAGAGACAAATTATTAAGTTTTATAATAGAAAATGAATGCTGTGAAAATAAGTGGTTTATTCTCTGAATAGTTTTAAATCAATATAAATACTTTTAGATGAATACGATCCCATTTCTAACAACAGAATGGGGGTAATAACTGCCTAGCTCCATACATGTTCACCTTTGATAAAAGTCACATTAATAATGTTTATGGTATTCAGTGAGTCATTTAGGCTAATAAGGCTTCACTAAATAAAAATACCATAAGCATATAGAAAATATTTAAACAGAAATTATCGATGATGCTGTGCTTTTTATTTCTGATAACTTCATTATTCAAGTGAATGTTTAAATATCTTAGGTCTTGGCATGGTCTATCAGATAAATGCTTTGTCATTTCAAGGAAACAGAATGTTAGAGCTAAGGAGGTTCAGTCAACATTTTAATTTAACCAAGGAAAAGACTAAGCATCATATAGGGAAATAAAATTTGGTAGCTAACAAAGTATTGTGGTAGGTCATTCATACAACCCAAAGAACTCTGAGAGAAGGTTTGTGAGCCACATTTACATACAATAATGATTGACAGTGCCACTTATGTACTTTGCCTACGCTACAGTTCAGAGGCTGCTTGTGTATTAGAAATCAAGGAGCTGAAGTTTGGAAGTAGCTTGTGTGCGGATCACAGATTGGCTACGGTGAGAGCTGAAGCATGATGGGAAAATTGTCAAATCCCTATCACTGGGGTGTCATCAGTAACAGAAGTGGTATCTGCCTACTGGAGCTATTTAGTGGATATGAATCACTTCAAAATGAAATTGTCTAAAACAACCCTTGCTCTATATTATTAAATCTCTCCAATGTCCTTCTTTATTATAAACATTTGCAAATTTGAAAATTAAAAACTTGTGAATTATCCAATTAAACGAACTCATAGAAAGGATAATTAACAAAATAGATTTTGGAGCTTGGTAGTTTTCTTCTTTCTTACAGCCATTTTCACCTCTTCTGTGACAAAGACAAACAAGTGTTTTCCAAGTAAATGGATTCTAAATTGTGTCTCTGGTATTTGGAAACATCAGAAAATATTACTAATTAGCAGGTAAGATTTTCTAATCTACTAAGTCAAACTTGGTCCTAAGTAGGTGGAAATATAGCCCGTTGCTTAAGAATGATCACTGTTCTTGCAGAGGATTCAAGTTCGGGTTCTCACACACACATTGCAGCTCATGATTATCTGAACCTCCAGTTCCATAGGATGCGGTGCATCATCTGAACTTCATGATTTTCTGCAAGCATGAAATGCATATACATATACCCAGACACACATACGTCAAATAAAAAAAGGAATTTTTTTAAAAGAAGTTTGTTTCTAAAATAGGTGATGAAATGCCTCAGTACCTATAACTGCATGTAACAACAACAGGTATTGTTACAGGTGCCAATAAATATTACTGGAATCTAGGTTGTGAGAAGGAATATTAGGCACTTTGTCTTTCTATTTAGTTTCTGTTTATTAACCTTTCCAATATTTACACTGCAATCAATATTCATAAAATTAAAATATAATTAGAGGATTTATTAGGTATTAGGTATAATTAATTTAGGTTTCAGGAAAGAAGACTAAGGAGTAATCTGAGTTGTTGTCAACCATTATTGCTGTCTCTGGCTCCTGGGGAAAAATGCAAGCTGTATGTAAGGAGTGTCTAATTCATTATTCCCACAGAATCTAACCTTTCAGACACTCTCTCTAAAACTCCTCAATGTTTGTAGCAAATGATTATTCATTATCACCTTTAATCTGAATTGTATTTAGAAACTAAACAAACAAATGTTGCTTCTAAGTTTTCTTAGCTGGGATTTGATATTAAAATCTGGTAGTAGATTATTTATTATTGTTGTAACATAGTATGAATATAACATTTTGAGGAAACTAACAATGATTTCTAAATTAGTCTAGACATTGTGGGAGAGAATAGATAGAGTGAAGGAAGGGGAAAGGGAAAGCAGATAGTCATATATATGATATATAGATAGAGAGATAGAAAAGATAGATAGATAGATAGATAGATAGATAGATAGATAGATAGATAACATAAAAGAAGGAGGAAAGGAACAAGGACAGTGGAAAGAATCTTATGTGACAAGATGAAGATGGTTTCCTTTTGAGGGCTGGGGTCAATGAATTTTGGTTACAGAAGGATGAGCACTCATCTTACTCTGACAGCACATGTCTAGCATAACTCCAAAAAATCAGCTTCTTCTAAACCTTTATGGAATTATAAGCATTACCTAAGCTTGGAAATTTCTTCCTTCTAAGTACTTAAAATAAAAACTCTGCCCATTCTTTTTTTAGAGCTGATACTGTAAAGAATTTCATAATGGCTAGAAATTTTAAAGTGAAATTAGAAAAGTTATTAGTAGTTTCCACTGCATTTTGCTGCATATATGAATTTTAAAATATTTCCTTCTTCTCAATCAAGATACATAGAAAAATTAGTTCAAATAACACCTCCTGATAGAGCAGTGATCACATTTTTGTGAAGAAACAAAGCTAAAATAAACACTTGAGAAATATAATATTTTGCCCATTCAAATAATACCTGCAGTATTGAGATATGACCTTCATGTGGGGTCTCAGAGTTCAAGATTTAAGTGTATTTGGGTTTTTGTGTGACAATGCTCCATGATTTGTCCCATAAGTTTAAGTTTCTTTGTCTGTAAAAGACTAATATAATGCACCTTATCATTAAACCCTCCCCTGGCTCTGAAATGTCAACAGGATAAGTATAAATTTCTCTTGATAGTGAAACTTTTCAGAAGTTACTGGTTAGCATGAAGAAGGAAGCTGTACCAAAATGCAGAGGCATATATCTAAAGAATTTCAGCCTCAACTAGGTTGAGGCTAGTGCAATGAATGGAAAAAATTCCTTTACCAGCATACACTTAGCTTATTTTTATAACTATTTTTATGTTTTTTTGATAAATATTTTTATTTATTTGTAATTGAAAATGGATTTTTCTCTCATATAGGACATCCCAACCATAGTTTCTTCTCCATCCATGCCTCCTAGATATCCATTACCTCCCCTCCCTTCCAGATCCACTCCCCCTTTATCTTCCAAAAAATTACAGCAAAACAGGACAAAATAGCATGCAATAAGACAAGGCAAAAGCACTCATATCAAAGCTGGCCAAAGCAAACCAACAGAAGGAAAAGAGTGTAAAGAGTAGAAAACAATGAGGCAGAGATGTACTCATTCCCATTGTTGAGAGAGAGAGAGAGAGAGAGAGAGAGAGAGAGAGAGAGAGAGAGAGAGAGAGAGAGCTAACAGCCATAACATTTATAGAGAAGATATGGTACAGACCCATGCTTAGTTGCTTTGGTGCGTCATGGTCTCCTGGTACTCTCATCCCTTCTCACTCTTACAATCTTTCTTTCCTCTTCCTCATTTGTGTTCTTTGATCTCAAGGAAATGGAAATGGACCCCATGGAGACCTCTAATTGAGACTCTCTCTGCATAATGTCTGTCTGTAGGTGTATGCATTCATTTCCACCTGCAAAATCTATTCAATTCTATTTTCTCCTTCCCAGGGAGCACCATTCCTGATTTTCCATTGTAGTACAGAGCAATAGAAATAAAAAACAACATGGTATTTTTATAAAATATATGTTGATCAATGGTATCAAATTAAAGCCATAGCTAAAATTCATACACCTACAGATACCTGATTTTTTTTTTAAATAAAAAACCTAAAAGTACACATTGTAAAATACAAAGCATTTTCAGTACTGGATGTCTGTACATAGAAGGATGAAAATAAGTTGATATTTATCATCTTGCATAAAACTCATGTTCAAGAGGATTAAAAAGCCTACCTTCAACAGAAAGACAGGGCATAAAGTGAGGGATGGGGTTGCCATCCCACATTCAAAACTCTGACCCAGAATTGTTCCTGTCTGAAAGAACTGCAGGGACAAAAATGGAGAAGAGCTTGAGGAAAAGGAGGTTCAGTGACAAGCTCAAATTGGAATCCAGTTCAAAGAGAAGTCCCAAGGCCTCACACTTTTACTGATACTATTGTGTGCTCATAAAAAGGGACCTACCATAACCGCTCTCTGAAAGACCAAACAAGCAGCTGAAAGAGTCAGATGCAGATATTTGCACCCAACCAAAGGATAGAGGCTGCTGACCCCTGTTGTTGAATTAGAGAAAAGTTGGAAGAGGCTGAGGAGGAGGGTGACCCTGTAGGAGGACCAGCTGTCTCAACTAACCTGGAGCCCTGAGATCTCTCAGTCACTGGGCCACCAACCAGGCAGTATATACTAAGTGATATGTGGCCCTCAACACATATAGAGTAGAGAACTGCCAGGTCTGTACTGAGTCAGAGAAGGTGCACCTAACTCTCAAGATATTAGAGGCCCCAAGGAATGGGAAGATTTGATGGGATGGGATTGGTTGATGGGGACATTCTCATGGAGACTGGGGTGGGGTGGGATGGGGGCAGGGGAAGGTATGGAGTGAAGAACAGTCAGAGGGTGGATCTGGAGGAGCATAAAATCTAAACTGTAAAAAAAAAGATAAAATTATTAAATAAAATTTAAAAAAGAAAAAAATTGTTGTCAAAGAAAGTTAAAAGACCTATGATTACTCAGGCTTGAAAATAAGCAAGAGCTGAATAGTGAAAACTAATAATGGAATTCTAGTAACAAAAAATTAACACTGTACATGGGTGATTCACTATTTTCTAAATGTGTTAAGAACAGCTGAAAACATTGGTACTTCAGTATACAAAATTCAGCTATATGTAAAGAGAAATTTCCATAGAACAATAATAATTTTTTCTCAACACCAGAAAAAAAAAGTAAAAAGACCTTAGCATAAACCAGACACACTGAAAATGATAGAAGAGAAAATAAGGAACTTCCTTGAACACATAGGCATAAGATAACCCCAATGTTCTGGGCACTAAAATAAAAAAATTAATAAATAAAACCTCATGAAACTGAAAAGGCAAAGGATACCATCAATTATATAAAGAAGCAGTTTGCATAATGGGAAAAGAGTAATAATACA
Source organism: Grammomys surdaster (assembly GCF_004785775.1). Lineage (NCBI taxonomy): Eukaryota > Metazoa > Chordata > Mammalia > Rodentia > Muridae > Grammomys > Grammomys surdaster. The sequence continues at coordinate 7,654,448 of NW_021604635.1, read as the reverse complement.
CCAAATAGAAAGAAAGAAAGAAAGAAAGAAAGAAAGAAAGAAAGAAAGAAAGAAAGAAAGAAAGGAAGGAAGGAAGAAGAAAGAAAGAAAGGCAGAAAGAAAGCCTCAAGAAATTAGATATTAAAAACTAAATAATTCAATTAAAAATTGGATACAGATCTAAGTGGAAAATTTTCAATATAGGAATCTCTATTTCTGAGAGACGCAGAAATGTTCAACATGGTTATCTGTCATGGAAATGCAAAGCTTAGCTTCTTTGTGATTCCATCTTATACTTGTCACAATAGCTAAGATCAATAACACAACTGACAGCTCATGCTGAAAAGGATGTGAAACATAGGGAACAATTCTCCACTGATGATGGGAATGAAAACTTGTAGAGCCACTATGGAAATCAATACAGTACTTTCTCAGAAAATCAGGAATCCATCTACCTCAAGACTCAACTATACCACTCTTAGTCATACACTCAAAATATGCCACGAGGCATCTTACCATGAGGACAATTGCTCAACTATTTTAAATATGATTTTATTCATAATAGCTAGAATCTAAGTATCCCTCAACTGTAGAATGGATTTTAAAACTGTGATACATTTACATAATGGAATATTACTCAGCTGTTAAAAAATGGCATAGCAAAGTTTGGAGGTACTTGAACACAACTAGAAAAAAAAATCATGCTGAAGAAGGTTACTCAGACCCAGGAAGACAAATATGGTATGCATTTATTATAAGTGGATATTAGCTGCTAAGTAAATTATAATCACACTTCAGTGCCCAGACCATGAATGGATAGGTAAATAGGAGGGTTATAGAAGGAGAAGCATGTTACATTTTTCTTAAGTGTGGAATTTCATAAGTGATTTCAGTTGCTTCTTGACAGATATTCTGAAACCCTACTCCAGGTATTCTGAAGTCAAAGACCATACCGTGGACTGCATTTTTAATTTTTTATTTTCAAGCCCTAATTCAAAATTGTCTAATCCCTTAGATTAGGTTTTGTCAGAGAAAGACCAGATGCATCCTAGATTAGAGAAGTGATTTATATAAGCGCAGACTGAGAGAAGTCCTATGATGAGAATACCTAGAAACCAACCTCAAGTGATGTCTAGAAGCTGCCATATATACAGGGGAATTTTGGAACATAGTACTGTGGTTTCTCAGGAAAGGATCCAAGATTTTGGCCTCAAGTAAATAATCAGTAATTGATTATACCACAGTGAGCGGTGAAACTAGAAGTGGAAATTAAGAGGTAATATTTCCAAAATTGTCTCTGTTTTTGCAATAGATCATCATGCTGCCTGTCTAACAAGGATGCTCATGAGAAGTTCTCAGCTGAAAAACATGGCAGAAAATAACCAAGAATTCAGCAGAGGCCATGCTCAGTGCTATCAAGGGAATGAGAATCTTTCGGGTGTATCTCAGTTACAGTTCTATTGCTTTGAAGAGTCAATGTGACTAAAGCAAATTATAAAGAAAGACATTTAATTGGGACTTTCTTACAGTTTCAGAGCATAAAGTTCATGATCCTGATGGTAAGGATGGCAAACTCAGGAAAGCAGGCTTGGTGCCAGAGCAGTCAGAAATATGGTAACTCACATTGGATCTACAAGTTGGAGTCAACGAATGAAACTGAATTGACATGAGCTTAGAAAACTCCAAACCCACCCTCAGTGATATACTTTCTTCAACAAGCCCATGCTCCTAAACAGCCTACCAACTGGGCACCAAGCATTCGAATATATAAGCCTGTGAGGACATCCTCATTCAAATCAAAATAAGTTGTCACTTCAAAGTAGACCACAAGAACAGACAAGGAAGTAGAATGGAAATGGGGAAAAGGTATTTGGTGTATTGGAGTATTGGAGAAAGGATAGGAGAAAAATGGAAAGACTTGATCAGAGAATGATATATATTGTAAAATAATATATGTGTATATATTATACAATATATACCATATGTGATATACATGAATGTCATATATTAACTTAAATGAAAAAGTACTTGAAAAGCTTTCAGTGTCCTTGCTATATCCACAAGCCTTCATGATCACACTAACATGAGACAGTAGATATTCTGTACATCCTTCTAAAATTGATATTTCACAGTAATAAAACTGAAGCCTTAAATGATGATAAGGAAGCTTTTTACTTTGTTGTCAATGAAGTACATCCCAAATGAATTTTTGGAATTTAACTAATGATATCTTGGAAGTAACCAACTGGCAATTTGCTGATAAGACCTTAAAGAAAAGGGAGTGTAGCTCAGTGAGATATCAATACAAATGTTCTCACAGAAATGAGAAATTCGGGAGCAGAACAAAGACAGCAAATCATAATGATGTTGTGCAAAGAATGAAAATTTTCTTTGCAGTATCACTTCTCCAGAATAGATGAGAAAAAAATATCAAAACAGTGACAGATGATACAGCATACATGGAGTCTGAAAGAAAGATTTAATCTATGAGTTGGCAGAGTCCCTGAGATAATACCAAAATAATCACAGAAGCAGTAATACAAAACTGATCTGTTTGTAATCTGTTATAGAACTCAGGATGCAGATAAAAAATTACATTGTTGTAAGAAAATAATCATGAAATGAGACCTACAGCTAGCAAGCACTAGATATATTTTCTATTTTAGTGAAAAACAAAACCCAACTCACACTTATTCAGGTAGAAAATTCTGCTTATCTCTATAAGAATACAAATCATTATAAACCTAGTCTTCACTTTTACAACAAATATAAGATTTTGGTATGGAAAGAATTATTGTTTGGACAGAGAAAAGTTTGTAATTCAGTATGTTTTATAACCAGCTCTGATGTATTTTAAATGTCAAATCAATGATAAAATATTTCCATTTATATTAAAGTTCAGACAAGATGCCTTTAAAAACATCTCCACAAGGTCTCAGAAATCATATTTCTGGATGACTGTGAGAACGTCAAATAATAACTCAAGGCCTTGGAGGTTTTCAGTTTGAAGAACTGAACATTCTTCTCATGTCTAACAGACATATCATAAAAACACATTGCAAGATTGAATATCATAGTGAGATATTCTATTCAGACTGGTCACTTGATTTATCCTGTAAGACTACTAAGTTATTTTATTTTTGGCTCATATGTGCACATTTAAAGAAGAAATCCAATGGGTAGTTTTAATTATGGTGAGGACAACTACACATTTTTTTAAAAAATAACTTAAAAATGTGTCCTTTGACAACCCAGATGTAATTTGTGTGCGATGACTTCTGACTCTGCTGTCACTCAACTAATCTTTACATAATTCCCACCTCAATCAACCTCTAGTCCTCCCTCCAAATCTCCCTTTTTTTTTTTTTTAATTCTTTGAGGTTAACCAAGGTAGTCAATGTGATCATGGACTTGGAACTGTCCTTTGGAACCTGCCAATGTCACTCATGGATGTACAACTGAAGACAATGACTGATCCTCCTCCCAGAAACCATCAGTAATAAATTGTTCAGTAGGAAGTGGTAGCACTTCTCTTTAATCCACTTGATTGAGGAACAGTCTTAATCAGCCTTGTTTACTACATGATCATGACAAGAGTATCCTATCACATTCATACAATAGCCCTTCTCAGCCCTTCTTATCTTCTAGATCTTGATTTTCTGTTTCATTTTCATCTACAACATATTCTGAGCCTGATGAAGAGTGATGCAAGTATCTTCCCAGTGGTAAACACTGATCTATCATCTTGCTAGGTATCAATTCCTTCTGGGAACTGGTTCTCAAATCTGACCAGTAAGTAATTGATTACCCCATAAAAAATATGCCACCTTTGTATATGTGGTTAGAGCTTGCCTAGTAGGTTGGTCCCATAGTTTAAACAATTCATTGCTGTGTAAGACCATTGTCTTTTCCTCCAGAGCAGCTTGCATAGCACTTTCCAATACTATGCAAACTCAGAAATAAGAAGACGTCTCCCCGATCAGTTCCAACTTATTTTACTATGACTTGAAAGATAGTAATAAATATACAATTTTTGAATGTTCACAAGTTCTTAGAAAAAGCATAACCTCATATTCATAAATTCAAATATATGTGATTCCTATTTATTAAGCAAATGTTATAAGAAACACATTAATCTGTTTCAAAGGTGAAAAGAAACACAATAATGTTTATGTTATTTTTGAGTATTGAGAGCACAGTAATCTTTAAACATGTTTTGATTTTCCAGTTGTTTTCTATGTTTAGGCATAAAGCAAGTTCCAGTCTTTCAAACAAATTCACTAATTAATATTCAAGCTATTAAATTTGTTAAAAGTGCAGCCAAGCTGATTATAATAACACAGAATATTATACCATGCCAAAAGGATACTGGCTCAACTATGTTCATAAGCAGCTTTATTTGTAATAGCTAGAAATTGGAAAACCACCTATGTGTATCTCACCCAGAAAATGAATAAAGAATATGGGGTATATTTGCACAGTGGAACATTGCTCAGCTATTAAAAATCATTAATTTTGCAGGCAAATGGATGGAACTAGAAAATATCATTCTGAGTTATGTGACCCAGACACAAAAGGAAATACATAGTATCTACTCACTTAATAGTAGATATTAGCCAAAAAGTTCAGAATACCCATGATACTATTCACAGACCCTATGAAGCCTAAAAAGAAGGAAGGCCCAAATGTGGATGCTTCAATCCCACTTAGAAAGGGGAGCAAAATATTCACAGGAAACAGAGGAAGAAAGGGACCTGGGTAGGAGAGGGAAGAGGCAGTGGGAAAGGGGTACAAGAATCAGGTATGGAGGGAGACAGGAGAGAAGACCAGAGGGCCAGGAGAATAAATAGAAATATGTAGCAGTAGGGATAGATGACAGGGGGAATCTCTAGAAGTCTCAGACACCGGGGATGTGATAGGCTCCCAACACTCAGTGGCGAATGATATTAGCTGAAATCCCCAACAGTAGGGAGATGAAACCTGAAGAGACCACCTCCATTAGATAGACATGTCCCCCAGTTGAGGGATGGGGCCACCCATCCATCTCAAAATTATTGACACAGAATTCTTCCAGTCTAAAGAAAATGCAGGGATAAAAAATGGAGCAGAAAATGAAGGACTTGCCCTCCAGAGACTGCTCCAACTTAGGATGTATCCCATGCACAGGAACCAATCCCCGACACTATTGTTGATGGCAAGATATGCTTGCAGACAAGAGCCTAGCATGGCTGTCTTCTGAGAGTCTACCAGATCCTGACTAAGACCAGTGCAAATACTTACAGCCAACCATTTGGACTGAGCTCAGAAACCCCATGGAAGAGTTAGGGGAAGGAATGAAGGAGCTGAAGGGGATTGCAACCTCATAGGAAGAACAAAAGTACCAACTAATCAGACCCCTCAGAGTTCACAGAGACTAAGCCACCAATCAAACAGCATACATACATGGGCTGGTCCCTGGCCTCAGTGGGAGAGATATGCTTGGTCCTATGCAGGCTTAATGCCCCAGAGAAGGGCGATGCTACAGGGGTGAGGTGGGAGTGGATGGGTAGGTGGAGGAGTACCCACTTAGAGACAAAAGGGAGAGGAGGGGGCTTGTAGAAGTGGAACTAGAAGGAGGACAACATTGAAATGTAAATAAATACAATAATCAATAAACAAGAAGGAACAGGAGGAGGAAGAGGAGGAGGAGGAAGAGAAAGAGGAAGAGTAAAAGAAATGAGGATGTTTGGGTGGCTTGCTAGAGGCAGAGGCTGTGGCTGCATGAGCCTGGCCATCCAGGCACATCTGAGATCAAGTAGTGAATGCTTCAAGAGAATGAATTCTTCCCCAAGTGTTTCAGTTCAGTAATATGGCAACTCTCAGAAGACACTAAGTGAAATGACTTGCGTACTCTATTCCATGTGGACAGGAACAGTAGACAGAAGCGAGGTGAGATTTGGGGATAGACATTTCTCATTGGCTGAGTTTGAGATAATAATGATGCTTTATTTGCATGGGGAAGGACTTCGGGTGCTACTTTATGTCACTGACTGCCTATGGTGTTCTCAATGGGGTAACATGTGTCTCAGAGCAGGTACAGAGATGGAAGGAGTGGCTCCACTCTTGACAGTCTCAGATCTCTGAGATTTTCTGGGTCTGAGCTCACTTAACCTTGACAGTTCTGATGTTATTCTGGTGGCACAGCCCATTTGCCTAACAAGGGGCTGTCTAATAAAAATGAATCAGTGTAGTTGTAAGGTTTAACTATGTGTTCCTGGATATGTTTTGTAAACCTACTGATGGTTTTTTCCCTCTTCTTTTCTTCTTGTTGATCCCTGAAAACCTACCTGTCAGATCCTTGGATGCTCAAGCTATAAATCATAAAATTCACTCAATCTCCAGTATGTGTGCTGAGCTAATGCTAAATGCTGACTTCTTGCATGTCGTTGTTTCACAGGCTGCATCATCAGATGAGATGAATTTCATTGTCAGAAATGTTTTCATTGGAGATAAATGCTTGTCCTTTGAAGGTTATATAACCATACTCTTTACAGTTATATAAAGAACAGTGTTGCTTCAGCTTGTTTAACTAATGGGAGTTTAAACCTTTCAATAGATGCTGAAATGTGTGTGTCCCACTCAGGCTGGGGCTCTGAAGGCTTTTGGTAAAATTCACTAACACGTTGTCAATAGTGCTTGGACTTTCTTGACTTCTGCATGAAGCATGTGATTACTGATACTTATTAAACATAAAGTTACCTGTGTAGTGTTCATTGCTGCATCAGCCACAGCAGGGAAAGACACAAACAGAAGTGGTTCCCTTGAAGCTCAAGCTCTCTGAAGGAGATAGGGAAAGGATGAAAATATGCACAATGACAGGAACACAATCGTGATCATTTGTTAAAATAGATTCCACTTCATTGACTAATGATCACCTAATCTCATTTATTTTTCATTGTTCTTGAGCAGTAGTTGGTGCTGAGGGTGATGGTAACAGTTTCAGTTGATCACCAGGTTAATTTAAGGTCATCACAGATTCTCACATGTAATTGTAAGAAGCAACATGGTAGATAGATATGCTTTCCCATGGCCCAACCACAGCTCCCTTCTTGCTAATATGTGTTATAATTCCACTACACAGAACAGGGATATTGAAATGGTCACAATTAGAGCATTTACATGCCCTCACAGATCTTTACATTGTCCTTACATGCCCACCCCTCCATCCCTTCCCTATCCCCTTAAATTCACTATTTTTTACTTTTAGTTTCCTTTCAAAAATATTATCTGTGTGGAATCACATATAAATATAACTCTTTTAGAATAGCTTTGCACATTGTTTCCATATTATTCCATATAGGTTTATGATTTGATTTTGCTGTTGTTTGTATTTAGTTGGTATTATTTTTTCATTGCCAAATAGTATTCTATGATGTGTTCATACCACAGTTTATTGACACCTATTAAAGAATATTTAATGTTTAAAGATTTAAAATTTAAAAATATCGGACAAATGAAATTTAAGAAAGCACATGCACGTTCCAGCCTCAATTGCAATAAAAGATTAGCCATCTCACAGGGCAAGCTAAAGGTAAACTCTTCATTAAATAATTGAGAGTGTTATATACACTTTCAAAAGACAACCATTTATCTCCTCTAATGGTTTAGAGTGATAGTTTGTGATAACAATGAATAATTTAATTAAAATAATATAATAAATTTTTAAAGTTTAATGTTCAGGTACCACAAAACTCACCATCGAAATAAAAGCTCGTGTTCATATGAAAAAACAAACAAACAAAAAACAAAACAAAAACCATAAAACTCTTTTCAAAAATCTTTAGTGTAGGTTTTAGTTCCTGTAACATGAACAATCTAAAACTAAAACCACCTCAGTGTCTTCACTTTGCAGCTATGGCTACAGGAGGAAGAACAGTTCTTGTGACTGAACTGTGAGATAGCCGGTCACATACGTCCACAAGCAGGATGCAGAGAGAGAAGGATGTTGCATGCTTCTCCTTGTCATTCATTCTGGAACCCATCCCAAGTGACTAGTACACAGGTATGACTGCTACATTGTTTTCTGTCCTCTCAAGTTGACAGCTAAAACTAATCATCATAATTACCAACCTGTTTGTCACAAGGATCCTACCATTTCACATTCTCACCATCATTGAATGAATGACGTAGATTTTTAAAACCCCTGCCAGATGTCACAACATCTATTGATCACTTAGCCTCTCAAGTAGGTATGGTGTTATAACTACAGTTTGTATCGCTCTAATAGATAATGAGGCTGAACATTTTCACAAATTTGTTATCTATCTGGTATGTCTTTTTGGCTAACGGCCTGTAGTTTGTTTGTTTGTTTGTTTTTTCATTATCTGATTGCATTGTTTTCATTGGTGAATATTAAAAGTACACTTTTCATTTTAAAATTTAAATCTATAAACATTGGAATAACTTTCAGGTATGTACAACGGCATCAGATATTTTCAGATAAAAGCATGTAAATCAAGAATGTCAGAATATAAAATACTGCAAAAGAATATCTGTACACATATGATGCATTATTAGGAAGTACTTATGTCATGGTACATATTGGGAATGATTTCAAGTAGTTTATGAAATGAAAATTATTGGGTAGTCTATGAATTAATTGTGTAATGTATTAAAATGTCTTTTCCTGTGAAAAGGGAGAATGAATGCTTACCAAATATCTAATTCATTTTAAAAGGACTCTTTTATTAATTATTTCACACACAGATTTTTAGTGGAGCATCACTTGTAAAGGAAAAGGAGGTGGAGATAACTCAAACTCCCCTAAAGGTATAAAATATTAAAGGTATAAAAGGAATAAAGGTATAAAAGGTACAGATAGTGGAATAACTATAGTATAGCTGATACTCCCCTGTTAAAATTCAAATTAACAAACTAAAATATAATTGCACCTTTGCCCCTTCATTTTACTCCAGCATCTCCCATGCACTCCACCATTGCTCTCTCTCAAAATTCATGGCCTTTTCTTTTTTAATTATTGTTAAATATTCCTAAATATTGTAATACAACCTGATCAGTCCATGTAATTTATGTTACTTATAATGTGATTTCAGGCCTGTAGACTTGCATTGGCTGTCCAAGTATTGTGCTCTTTCCTGGGAGACATTATCACTACTCCTCCACTTTCTGCACATTATAGTGGCCTGCTGTCTTTGTCTAGGATTAGGGACTCTTGAGATGTTCCTCTTCTATGGTGCCCTGTCTATAATAATAAAAATGTGTCTATGTGTCCTGTGTCTTCAATTCCCTTTGGAGTTCACTTTCTATAATCTGATCCTGTGCTGACGTGTTCACACTTGGGTCCTAATGTAAAGTTCTAGCTAGTAACTAGTGCATACCCAATCAATGCTTTAATGCAGTTTTATGTGGTATTTCCATACCTGCAGACAACATGCTGTGGTTAAGTGTAATCTGCCCTTTACTCTAACCCCAATTCATAGTTAACCATTCCCCTTTTCAACTCACTCAAATGGTTTTCATAAAACATTTATTTAGTGTTCTTTCTTCTTACTACAATAAAGTCTCTTCCATTGCATTCTGGACTCTTCTTTCAAACAACTTGATGAAAATCTTTATATCATTTGCTAAGCCAGGATTAGAATGGAGAAAAACAGAGTTACAAGTGGCACTTATTTTAGAAAATCCTACTTTGAGATGTCAAAGTGGATTATTCTTTTAGAAAAGAGTTAGATCTCATTTTTAAAAATAATATTCCCTGTCATCTTGATGACTTTACTGGTAGTACACAAGTCCATAGTTTGGATGTGGAGTTGAATAAGAATTATGGACTATTACTCTTTACTCATGTGACTGAACAGAAATGTTGAATTTAGTATGTCAGCTCCATATTTCTAGAATATAGCCTGACTTGTTTTTTTATATGATTGCTTGCTGAAATCAGTGTGAGCACTGTGGTGACATGAACATTTCCGGGTATGCTCTGTTAAATATTCTGCAAGGCAAAGGCAGTATTCTTAAGATCAGCTTTGCCTGACAGTTCTCAGTGTCTCAGAATGGCTGGAAGCACAGTGCTCTGGTTTATTTTCTCTAGTGCCCTTCCAGTTTTTTTTTTTTATGCTGTGCTATCAGCTCACATATCTGCATCTTTCTCTCTTCCTGGTCATTCAATGAAATGAAGCATGCTTATGTTTCCCTATGAATAAATGTCTTCTTAGTCCATAGTCAACTACAATCTATTGGTATAGTTTATGAATTCCATTATTTTTCTGCCATGTTAACTTTAAGTGCCTTAAGCTGAGTTTGTACCATGGGAATAGAAGAGATAGAGCTTGGGAAAGTGAACTTATCAAAGCTACATATCTATAATTTAAGCGATTACATATTCATTCAAGTGTCTGAAAGATTTCCCAAGGAATTTCACAAGCCATTTTAATGAAACCATCACATCCAATGTTCAGTGGAGAATAAAGTTGATTCTATTTTAAAAAATCAGTAGTGACAAATACTGGACAAATGGGGCACTCTACTCACCGAAGAGTTTAAATACAAATCTCCCATTTTCTTCATTCTGATTTCTCTATACACATTCTCTTTGTTATACATGAATTTCTACCATGTTTTAAATTTATATTACCAATGATAATATTTGAGGAGCCTTTAAAATGCCCCTAATCCACTGTCCAAGATGGAGATGTTTTGGAATGGCCCCAGTAAGTGCACTCTACTTAACAATGTCACCAACTAAATCAGATCGTACTAAGAGTAACTGCTTGGTATGCATTAAACAATGGATGTTACTTATAGTGAAATTACTCCCTACTGTAAATAAATGTATCTCTTATTGCAAAAATAGAGAGAAAAGGCACAGCCAGTCTACATAGATCAAAAACTTGAGTTCACTTTTTGCAGGGGCACTTACTGTAATCCTAAGGTCGCTTTCTATCTTTAAGATAGTTTAAATTTGCATTATTCATATCTTCTTTTGACATTAAATCAACGTTGTAGCCAAAGCAAATCCAATATTTTTAAGAGAAGCCTCTGCTTCTTCTTTTTTTTCCCCAGTTCCTCTCTTTTGTTCTCTTACATTCATTACATTGAGTTATCTCTGAGAATTGACACTGAGTTGGGAATAGGTAGCAGAGATAAAGTTCTAGACATAGTAAACTGCTTTCATTCATGCAGGTGTCAACAATATGTTTCTGCTTGATATCAGAGAATAATTGAAGAGGAACAAAACCCAGTGACCTGACTTTGGTCCAGTATTCATCTTACAAAATTATCAAGGCTGGGATACTTTTCTTGTTTTTCAAAGCAAAAATATTGATTTCATTGGATTTCTGGAAATCTCAAGGGAAAAAATACAAACAAAATCTTTGAATTTTCTGTGGTTGTCACAATTCTCATGGGCTTCTTGCAAAACATGTCCACTTGTTTTGTAGTAGCTTTAATGTCATTGGAGCAACCAATACTTTTCTGATTGGAATCAAATCCAGCTTCACAAGATGAAACCCATAGCTGGTTCCAGGTTTTGCTTTAGGAACTTCTAGATAGACAGGCCATACATATGCCTTAGAGAAGAACCAGTTATTATAATTATGCTAGATAACTATAGTATTAAATTGATTCTTATTTACTTATTCTTATAACCACAGATTAATCAATCTCTCAATGTTGATCAAACAAAATTTTTTATTTACAGTATAGTAATTAATAGAGGCCAATAGATGTTTGTGGGGAAGAAGGAAAGAGTCTGTGAAACTCTCAGCCATACATGAGATATGTATACCATACTCCTTTCCCCAAATCTCAATGATCAGTTGTGGAAAAGGGCATAAAGAGAATGTGAGACCCAGAGGAAGTAGATACATTATTAAAAAAACACCAAAAACAAAAACAACAACAAAACAGTATTCTCTGGACACTTCAGGGCAGCGGTACATATGAACTCACAATAGTTTAGAAAGCACATTCAAGAACCATGTAAACCCAGTGCAGACAAAATCCTTGCATAGCAAGCTGAGCTTAGCACAGACTCCTTCAGTGTATCTGAGGAGCAATTGACAGTGAACAGTTCCTGGGAAAAGCAGAGTCTTTCTTTCCTTTAAGAGTGTAATTCCTGGTAAGCTACCATGCTCCAGAGCAAGGCTATATAAGTAAAACAAATTGGAATTGATAGATAAAAAACACACAAAAAAATCCACAATGGAGAATAAGAAAGGATAAATACAGAAGAAATGGATGTAGGTAATGCACAATTGAATCATAAAAGAGGATACAAGACTGATTATGTTTTTAGTTTGGACTCTCATTTAAATTTTTATTTTGGTGATAGATAAATGCATTTGGTAACGAATGTTCAAAACCAATTATGAAGTTCCCCAGCTTCAGAATAGTCATTCTAATTGTACAGAGCTTCATTCAGGTATACGAGGTTGGATCTGGCCAATTTTTATATATGGTGCTTTTTATTTACAAATAGCTTACAATAATTTTTTTTAAGAAATGTAACAAAAGAGAATTCAGTGAGTAGGAAAGGAAAGGGGTGGATCTGGAGAGAACAGAGGTATGAAGATAATCAAATCATATCATAAAATCCTTAAAGAATTAAGAAAAAGAAATCTAGAAATGTCAAAACCCCGAGTCTAAAATTTTGGATAAAATTTTAATATTTAAGAATCTAGGGTTTTGATCTTACAGGATGTCAGCTGGTATTGTTTTTCTTGACATTGTAAGGGTAAAAATTAAAATAGCTTAGCAGAGACCACAAACAACTTGGCAAAGACCACAGGACAGCTTGCTGAGCTTGCTGAGAATAGCCATAATAAAAATATCAAGCCCCTCTAGGGACGAGGTGACCAGAAATGTAGAAACAACCAAAGACATATCTTGACCAGTCTAAACATGCCCAAGTGAGTAATGGGCCACCTGGTGTTTATCCTAGAAGGTCTGAGGCTTCATGGTCAAAAATAGTGGGCCATCCAGCCTGTCAAAATGATTGCTTATGCAAAGTGCTGATGTTTGAAATATCCAATCATATATAACCATGCCAGAATTTCCCGCATTTCCCTTCCCCCTTGTGCCTCCCCCTATAAAAGTTCTAAACTTCCTGGGGTCTTCATTGAAATTCTCTCCCCTGCGTGGGATGAGTTTCGATCCAAGGGCCCTTGTTAGTAAACTGCCTTTTGCCATTTCATCAAGTCAGTCTCTCGTGTCTCCTTGGGTGCGCGCTAATTGGGACTTGAGATGGGGTCCTCTTTCTGGGTCTTTACAGACATAATGGTGGGCAATTTGAGACCAGTTCCTCCAAGGCTATAGTCTAATTTGATAAGGAAAAAGAGACAACCAAAAGAGTTCATAAGAATCTTATATAGATATGATGGCTATTCTCACCCAAAAGTTCAATGTATTTTCTTGGGTCTGTTGTAGTTAATAGTGAGCCACAGCTCTCTTTACTGCTAGCTACTTAAATTAGAAACATTTTTAAATTTAAAAAATTTTTAAGTTTCAATTTTCATATTTACATGACAGTAATAAAACAGGCATGTATTTCTTAGAACTTATGTTGATTAAATAGTTAATAGGCAGCAGCAGCACATGCCATATATATATGTATGTATATATATATATATATACATACATGTACATGTACATGTACATGTATATGTATAATGAAGTATATATATTTAATATATATATAAAGTATAAAATATATATAAAGTATATATATATATATATATATATATATATTCATCGAGGCTCTTCTTCTTAACTTCTTATTTTGACTCTTATGTAATTGTGTACTGAAGAAATCTTTCACTATCCCCAGCCATCAATGAAAAATGAACAGATTAAATACGAATGACAGAACTGGGTAGACATGGGCTAACAGAGCATCCCAAAGCATTAGTTGTATATTCAGGTATGTACTTATAGCCTTTATACATTTAAACTATTTTATCACTTGGAATTAAAATTACAGGTAATATTCACATGTTCAAGGGTTTAAAGTCAGGCAGGTAAAGAAAGACCCTAGCACATGTTACAAATTCTGATTACGTTTCTGTGAATGTTCTGTTATAGTGTGAGTGCCTAAGTATCTGAATAATTGTAACTAGGGGCTACATAGTAACCACTTGCATGGAGTACCAAGTTGACATTTCTAATCTCCAATAATCCACACATATTCCTCTTAATGCTTGTATTACCTTCTAGGTATTTTATTTGTTGAGCTACTTTTGGAATTTCTTTATATTACCAAGATATCTTTATTACACTAATTGCCTTCCCTGATATACATTCCTAGAACTTAGGACTGTTCTTAGCACTTAATAAATCTATTGAGTCACAAGTGATGGTATTCTAAGATATTAATATCAGAAAACTACTTCACTAAGTATCTTTATACTTTCTTTGTATGGTTTGTAGAGGAACAGTTCATTTATTGCCATACATTATTCACATTTCCTTCTGGGTCTATTGTTGATACCTCAGCTTGTTATGCCCCAAGACAACACCTATTTTTTCCTTTGAAATTTATTCTACTCACACCTTCTGAGTTGCTGTCAGGCACATCTTCCAGAGGCTTAGGTATCACTGCCTACTCTATTTCACACTCATAACCATATATCATATATCATTTCTTAAGGCAGGTGCTACTAACCCAAATGTATTTCCAGATTTTTAAGAATCTGTCATTTCTTCTTTGGTAATGGTGCACCAGTCTAGAGTCTTCTTTTGTCTAGATTCTTGGCTAACAACATATCTGTTTTTAATATGAATTAAGTATGAATGACCAAAAAGAGTAGACTTGAGTCATCTTTCACCTGCCCCTTTAGTAGATAGTTTGAGGTGTGGAATTAAAAAAAAATGATAATTTAAGTCAGAAAGAAACCAAATAATTAATAGTATTTGTCACAACTAGAAGTCATTCAACTCTAGTCTTAAAATGGTACATATTAGAAGAAACTATACTAACTTAAGCTGTATAATTAGTTTGTATTTATGATCTGTCAAACTGACATGCAATTTTAAATTTTCCATATTATTTGTAGTTATAGTCTCAGATATAATCATCAGATGTTTGCTACTATTCTTAGATTTTCTGGTTAGGTTATGAGCTACATTAACCTACACGCTTTTTGTTTAACATCATTGATGACATGGCGTTTTTCCTGAAACTCTGTTTCCATATAACTACTTCAAACACATATTCTGGACTTGCCTACCTTTGGCTTTTTGTTTTACATACCATCTAGAAACTTCATCTGCTACAAAATTTTAACCCTCTCTCATTATTTAAAAATAAATACCAGTTTAAGATATTTAACTCCTTCTAATGTTGAGGCAATTCTCCTATTCTATATTCCACTCCCATAAGGAGAAAGAATAAACTGGTTTCTTCTAAATTGTCCCATATCATTTTTCATCTCTGGAAGCACATGAATATATATTTATGAAATAATGAAAATTGACTTTGGAATAATTCTTGTAAAGTCCCAGCTGAACGTTTAATTCTAAATGTATAATTGTTACCCTTCAATAAATAGATAAACTACAAATCAATCTCTTCTTCATTTGGCCAGAGTAAGAACATAAAAACAGAAAATAACTGGTTAATCTACATTAACTGTATGACTGAAAGTATTACAACTTGCCTAAGGTAGAAGGGTTGTCATGAGTTTTACATGTTCAGGATTACAGAAAAGGTGATAGTAGAACAGCACAGACAGAATATATTTGAGACTTTATCTATAAAAAGAACCCTCTCAAATTAAAGTTGTTTTTATATGAACAATGGGAATAAATTCTCTGTAATGTGGCTAAAATTGTATTCAAAAACTATTCCTTGGTGACTTTTTGTTACTAAACAACTTAGTGCCAATAAAGCAGGGTTCTTCTCATCTGTGAAACAAGGAAAATGACTCACTTCACCTAAGGGACTGTTATTCCTATTACAAAATTCATTATTATTATTCTCTAATTCATACATTAGAGATTCTAAATAAAGCTATGACTCATTGGAACCAAAATGCTAATTATTATCACTGGTATCATCCCTCTGCTGAGCAACAGAGTATCCCTAGAAGCTGTAAAGCCACTAGTTGTCTGTGAATAGGGAAGACTGATTGTTTTCCCTGTGGGGACATGTTCCCTCACCCACAATCTGAAAAGTACCTCTTTCAAGAAACTTAATATGTTTAAGAAAATGTCTTTCAAAACTTAAAATTATACCTTTAAGGGACAACCATAAATGAACACACAAAAAAAATGTTTTTTTTTTCTCTCTCTCAGTCAATTTAGGCATATATTAACTTTTGATGGTAGTTATACCAGGCATGAACTTCATGTAGTGATGAAGATGGAGATGACTATTTTGGTATAACAATTTTTGTAATAGTTAATTAAATTATGAAGATGTAAACCATATTAATTATACTTTTCTCCCTTAAATGCATAAATATTTCAATTTTCAATAGTTACTTTACATTCTTGATATTCTAAAATTTTTTTCTTAACATTTTTCTTCAATAACATGTTGAAATAAAATGCTATACAAAAGTTTCAGTGGTTGTTTTTCACATTTAAGTTTCAAGGAAAGCATCATCACATAAATATTTTCCTTGAGATTAAAACTAATGTTAACCATGATCCTCTCACTATTTTTTTTTAGTACATGCACATATATGAATGAAAGGTGTAAGGGGGTATGGTTCTGAGTGTGGTGGGTAGAAAAAAATATTGATTTTGAAAGTTAACAGGAGGTTAAAGTATTTTAATTTTTTCAAAATTTGCAGTATAGCTTTACAATGCCCCTCATGTGTTTAGGTATTTAAATATATGCTTATGTCTGAAATCTGTTGATCTAGTTAAGGGAGTGTACACTTACTGTTTCTTACTGTACCTGGGTGTCTGTTCATATCTCACTTGTTCTGGATAGCTCTAGGGTGCACAGATGGTGCAGAATAGATATGGCTTACCCCATGGCTGACTTAAAGATTCTAAATCATGCACTCCATTGTTTAGATTACTGGAATCATGCCTCACTCTTGTGTTTCTGACATATTGATAGTCCCACTTTTGCATTTGATATTTGAGTTTGTCTCTATAGGCTTATTGTTTGTAGGCAGCTTCCATTCTGCGAAACTTTAGGGATCAATCTTGAGGGTTTGAAATGCTTGCTTGAAACACACTTGCTTAATCAGGCTTTTAGCTGATTGCTTCTTTGCTTGCCTCCTGCATTGCATTTCTTCAGGGCACACTTACAAAGAATTCTATGAAATACTAGAATATGTGTATTACTATCCAGGGACTGATTTTATTTGGTATGTTCTCAGCTCTGCATTGGAGCACAGTAGGAAGTTATCATTCAAATACCAAATTATTACAAAAATATGAGCTTCTAAGTTATTTTTCATTTGAGGAATTTGAGAGCTCTAGCTAAAGTTTGGTTTCAGAGCTTCATATAAATACTAACGATCCTTCAACAGTTGAAATGCTTGCTAATGTATCTATAAAAAAAGATTCAAAACCTGGCAAAATTAACAACAAAAATATATGAAAAGTGCTCTAAAATTTGATTTAAAAATATGGTCGACCCTCAATCCTCATAAGTACCAAATAATAATTCTAAAGATACATTATGAACTGCTAGAAGACATAAATTCATACATTGCATTAAAGTTGAAAATTAATGTAATAAATTCAATTAATTACCATTTACACATTGTCTAAAATAGATGCAAATAAAATAGCATAAGGTTTGGTTTTAGTTTACCATGCTGGTATATAACTTTAATCCCAGGAGACAAAGACAAGAAGATCTCTTAAATAAGGCCCAGCCTGATTCAGAGCAAGTTATATGTAGAGAAAGAAAAGCTTAGGTCCAGGCATAGTGCACCACACCTTTAATCCCAACACTAAGTAAAAAGAGGCATGCAGATCTCTGCATTCAAAGTCAGTCTACAGAGCAAGTTCTAGGACAGCCAAGCTTAGTCAGTGAAGGAATTGGAAAACAAATAGCTGGTGATGGTTTATTAAAATAAGGAGAACAAATTCCAGCCTTAGCAAGCATAAGAACTCAACAGCTTTGACAATCTGTGGCTCTACCTTCAGCGTCAAGGATAGAAAATGTTATTGGGAAAATTGATGCTGGCTACCAGGTCTAAGAAATTAGTGGTGATTAATAAGAGATCAGCATTACTGAGGTGAAATCTGGAAAATATTTTCTGAGAACACAAAGAAGCTGTGTTCATATAGCCCAAGGTTGTAACTCCTGCAGTGGCTGGACTTTGTAATTGTGTAAGAATCACCCAGGTGGTATTGATTTTGAAGGCATGGAGTCATGGAGAGCAGCTACAGTTTAACATTGTGAGAGGCCAGAAAAAGCCATTTTTGAAGGTGCAAACTCAATTGCATGTAACAGACCAGGACTGACAGTGTCATGCAAAGAAGTTAATGCTTGGCATCATGAAGATAGACTATGAGAAGCTACTGGTGAAAATTAGTTACAGGGGGATAATTCAATGAATTGGAGATGTCATTATCATGGGATGACAGGCTGACCTCCTAGAACAGCAGCAACAATGGAATGGAGTCAACCAGTGCCTAGAGTGTTATAGAGGGTATAACTGGAGAAGCCCTTTGGAGGAGCCCAGAAGATCATGTGTGGATCCCAGACATTGGTAAAAGAAGTTGTAAAATCAAAGTTGCCCTAGAGACCCCAAGATGTTAGAAATGCCAGAGCTATGGGATATTTGATGATGAAATCTCCTAACAGGGAATGGAACAAGCCCAAGAGAAAGAAGTGTGTTGCAACCATCAAAGCTGAAAGCAGTTGGACATCAGGCATGAAGACACAAAGTGTGGAGTTTTTCCAGCTGCTTTTTGGTCTTGCTTTGGTTCTGTATTTCCTTATGAAGCCATTTTCGATTAGGAGTGTATGTTCTGTACCATGATATGTTGGAATTTTGTAATCTACCTTTTAATTTTGATTATCTAAACAATTATAGTTAAGAAATTGTGAGAATCACAGAAGAGTCTTTGAACTTTGGACTTTTACCATTGTTAAGACTGTTGCAGATTATGTAGATCTTTGAAGTTGAATTAAATGTGGTTTGCATTATGCTGTGTCAAAGTATGTCCCCAATAGAATCAGAACAGGCCTATGAGTGACTGGGAGTAGAATGTGGTGGTTGAAGTATGCTTAGACCATGGGAATTGGCACTGTTAGAAGTTGAGGCCTTGTTGGAGTACGTGTGGCCTTGCTAGAGGAAATTCATCACTTTGGGTGTGCTTTGAGGTTCTATATTTAAGCTCCACCCAGAGTAAAAGGACCCTCATCCTGACTGCTTGCAGAAGAGACTATTCTACTGGCTATCTTTTGATCAAGATGTAGAATTCTCAGCTCTTCTAAAACCATGTCTGCCTAGACACACCATGCTACCTGCCATGATTATAATGGACTGAACCTCTGAAACTATAAGCCAGTCCCAATTAAATGTTTTCTTTTATAAGAGTTACTTGGTCATAGTTTCTCTTTATAGCAATAAAACCTTAAGACAGTCTCTCACTCTTTGCATATTGTATAGTGGTAGTTCTCTGGATTTAGTTCCATCTATTGCAGGAGGAAGCTTACTGCTGCTGATAGCTGAACAAGGCACTAATCTTTATCCTCTAGATCCCAGACCTTTAGGTTTGAGTTTTTGGTCACCAGAGCAGTGTTATGGATGGGTTCAATCTCATGGAATAATCCTTGCATTCAGTCAGAAAGCGGTTGGTTAATCTCAAAAGCTTTATGGTGTGTCATGTAGACAGGTCATCACTATAGGTAAAAAGAGTTTGTAATTTGTTTGTGTTTAACTTTCTACTTTAGTAGCACAAATAGTATCTTCCAGTACTAAGAATACTATTTCATAGGAATAAAGGCTCTAGGTCAACACAGCTTAACTTCTCTATATTCAATGAATTGTGTATTATATGTGGTCTTCAGCAGTTGGTTGCCATTGTCAGTTTATGGAGAACAACCAGTAATCTTGGCAATATCCTGGGTTGTTCAGTGGGTTCTTGTGGGACTCAATTAACCAACAATTAAATTAAATAGCACTAGAGATATCATTTGGTGATGAAAGATGTCCACCTGGAGCTTGTCTTATTATTTGGCATTTTCATTTAGCTCTCCTTCATTCATGTACATAACGTAGGAAGATTCTACTATTACATTTCCATAAAATTTCACAAATATCCCTGACTTCTTGCTGTAAATTGCATACTGTTTCTGATCTCTCTCTCTTTTCTTTCCATTCCCTGATCTCTCATTGCAGAAATCCTATTCATTTATTCATAATTAATATATTTTCCCTTTCTAGAGACATCCACACTTCATTGTCTTACACTGTACATAACTTTTGTTGTTATAGAGATTTTAGTTTGCTCCTTGAAGACTTAATAGCTAGCATTCACATATAAGTGAACATATGCCATTTTTGTCTTTCTGAGCCTGGGTTACCTCATTGTATCTAACCACCATGGATAAAAGGTAGATATTAACAACAGAAAGAACAGGCAGCTTACAAACTCCTTGAAACTGAGCAACTCACTACTGAATAAAATATGGGTAAAGATGGTAATTAAGAACTAATTTAAACTTTTTATAATAAAATGAAAACACAATATACCAGAATTTATTTGACAGAATGAAGTTGGTTCTGGGAAGCAAGTTCATATCAGTAAGTGCCTACATTTAAAAAAAATGAAGAGACCATATACTAATAACTTAGTGGCAAATGCAAAAGCTCTACAACAACAAAAAAGAAAGGAAAAAAGATAGAAGGAGGGAAGGCAGGAAGGAAGGAAATAACTTCCAAAAAATGATAGCATACCATTTCTTGGTATGCTATCAGTTCTGCCCTGTGGCATTACTCAGTTATACAACTGAGTAATTCAGTTCTGCCCTGTGGCATTACTCAGTTATACAACCACATCATAACTTACTTTATTTTCATATTTCTATTTCAATAAAGTCTTTACAAGTCATATTTGTCTTTCTTGCTGAAAAGTTTGTATCCTGCTTCTTTCCTAGCTTACTATGGTGACCTCTTGGATTATGTTCAAGTTTAGTCTCTGTGGGTCATAACATCTTCAAAAACTACTACAATGCCACAGTGTATAGTCCACAATAGAACTAGAACTTTTGTTTTTTCAATATAGATGGCATCTTGTTCATTTCAGATTCACAAATTTTTAATGACTTTCCTAGGGACTTTCAAGCCTAAGAATTCTTCTGCTTAAGACAGGTAATCATCTTAGAGTCTTGCCTCAGTGTAAAATCAACCTCTCTCATCAATATCCTTTCCTGTACCTCCCTTGCCATTTCATTTTGAAAAAACAAACAAACAAACCAACCAACCAACCAAACAAACAAACAAACAAAAAACAGAGCAATGTCCACTTGACATGTGAGGAAATGTGAGCCTAAAAGAGTTAAAGACTCTGTGTACATATGTTTGACGCCAAAGAAGACACTAATTTTGAGTTACAGACTGAAATCTGCCATTTTATATCATTCTTTTATTCTCCATTTTGTACTCCAGGAACATTTATACCCCTATAGTCCTAATAATAAGAGTTTGAGACAATAATTGCATTTTTGTATGCAGTGTATGCAATCTGCACTTTCTAGTGCAGGTCATACTATATAATTTGATATATCATCTAATCTTGCACATAATAGGCAATACCCATCTTTTTTTAGTTAAGCAATTTGCCACGCTTTGCTATAACTAAAAGTAAACAGAAATTACTAGAGATATTAAGATTTAAATATGCAGTTTTTCATAACTGATGAGTAAAATGAAAATTTGGAGAGAATATTTTTTTTATTTCTTCAAAATAGGTTTTAGTGCATTACCATGTGATGTTACCTGCAAAAACATACTTTTAAATCCCAAAGCAAAAATATAAATCAAATAAAAAGCAATTTGTATTTAATTCACAGTCAATTAGATGCTGTGAGAGATTTTAATAAAGTAAAGCATTATATGCCTTCTGGAATTTTTTTACTTGCTTTTCAAATTGACCAAAGAAATATATAGATAACTACAAATAATCTAAAAATGCATCTTAACAACAGATCCACAAACATATATGGATTAACAGATAAATATTTTATAAAACTTACTGAATAATTGTCGAGAAAAATGCTACATCTGAATAATAGTTTTGTTTTTCAAATATTTGGTATGGGAAAGTGTTGATTCAAAGATACACCTGTGAAACAGATGTTTAGATAAAAGCTTTTTATTATCGATGATCTAGCACAGAGAAAAATAGGGCAATGAGGAGCATATTTGGGTTACTGATACAAAGATCCTGAACTTTACATGATTTAAAGTCTGGAGAACAATGGTTACTTTTACAGAGAAGAATAAGACAAAACTTCATTACGTAGAAGCTTGAAGGTGCCAAAAGAGAAAGAATGTACCACAGTGTCTGTCTTGCTAGTGTACTTTCAATTTACTGATGGAAAACCACTGTGTTGGATGTGACTGAAATGCTAAGATTACTAGAGCAAAACATTTCATACTAATATTATTTTTTCATGAGCTACTCAGATTCCTTAATGTTTGAAAAATGCAGCCCATTATTCCAACTTTAGATTATAATTATCCAAATGTCATTCAATTTTGGAAGCACTGCACATTTTTGCTATTCACAAACGTGAATGAAACACTGACAGGTTTAATGTGATGCTTCTGGGTGATGAAATCTGTTTACTGATGTTTGTTAGTCAATAGATATATGGATAAATTATGGAGGTATTGTGCTAAAGGCCTCAGGACTCATAGTTAAATGGAAGATCACTTAACAGTACTGAATTTTACCATTTTTAGTTAATAGGCTGGGAAACAATTGTTGAAAGATTAGATTTTCAATCTCAGGATAGTCCAGTCTTACTTTTTTGCATTTCATTTTTTATCATAACAATAGCAGATATTTAAATTTAGACTCATATTCAGTCAGCAAACTGTACGTGTATCATCTAGAATATAAGATTTATTCTGGGTGAATAGTACTTGGAAATAAACTAGTTAGAATTAGAACACTGGTGGTCTTCAACTGTATCAATATAACATAAGGAAATCTGGTGTAAAGAAAGTAAGCCTACAACACTGGCAGATATTTACAAAATATAATTAAGCACAGCTCTAGGTAAATGAATATTTTAAACTGTTACATAGGAGAAAAATAAACAATCTGCTTTATCTTGTGAAAAATATTTATAGGGATATATCAAAGGAGTGGTTATTTTTCAACCTAGACTTTAAGATAGAAGAAATTCTGTATTGTTTAATTATTTAAAAACAAAAGTAACTGACTTGCCATGTCTTCAAAAATTTAAAAACAAACAAATATGGCTTAGAAAATGGACCTTGATTTATTAAGTACATAAACATCACAAAAAAAGTGATGGATAGAATCAATATTTTCTTCTTTTTCAATTATGGCATTCTTTAATATCACATCTGGGACAGCTGTGGCCATCTGGTTTCTTTGTGGAGGAATCAGTCTGTACTCCTTACATCCTCACAATGACAGTAAATGCAAACAATTTAATCCCCAGTAGACAGATGTAAAATACGGTTGGGGGGGTTGTTTTTAAATAAAAATTTTCTTAAGGTCAACAAAGATAGTGTGAGAGATCAAGATCTTAAATCTTCATCTTCTACTCTAGATACACTGACATGCCAACAAACAAGTTGACTCAAGGCTTTGGGCTTCTAGGCACAATAGAGTTAGAAAGCCACAAGGCAGTCTCTACTTTGGTACAAATATCTCTAAGCGTGCACAAGAGTTGGACCACTAAACTTTAGTCACTTTAACAGAGAATATGTGACAAACATGTTTAAAGAACAAGGCATTTTGCAATCATATCTGCATTATTTTTATTTAATATTGTTAAATCCAAATCTGAAACAAAAACCTTATTGATAGTTCTCGGAATGAATTCATAGTATAATATAAGAAGAAGCTTCAAATCTATTTTAATTTCTTTGAATCCCTAAATTCCCATTTATAGTATCACTTAGTTGTATATCCATCTTGTGTTTTAGAGCAAGAAATATGAATTGTAATAGTTTTTTTCATTAATCTAAAGTTCAAAACCCATCTTTCCCAATGCCACATAGCTGATATAGAAGTAGGCAGGATCATCATTAGAACCTATAGTTGTATTCACATACTCGCTTTCTTAATATTCTTTCATTTAAAATAATTTTGCTAGATGTATTAGAGGACTAGCTTCATATGATATCACAGTTACTGTATTCTCAAGATGAGTAGTTCTTTTAGATTATAAAATGTCCCAGAATTTTTTGCATCCCTGAAACTTACAATTAGACTAGACTAGTTATAATTGTATTCGGGATTTGAAATAAAGCAAAACAAGTAACAAACATTCATCATCAATTCCTCTGCTCAGAACAACTTATACATGTATGCCAATTTAATGACAATCTACAGCCTTCATGCAGATGAAAGTCCTAGAAAGAGTTCAGAAGAGATATTTATCTACTTCCAATACTTTCTGTATTCTTTCTAAGAGCTTTTAACTTAGAGACAATTAGTTGGTGTGTGTTATGTTGCCTTAGTCAATGATTCTGTTGATTGTGAAACTCGCAACTGTTGTATGCATATCAGATATCCTGCATATCAGATAATTAATTACAATTCATAACAGTAGCAAAATTAGGGTTACAAAGTAGCAACAAGTAGGGATCACTGCAACTTGGGGAATTGTAGGAATGGTCTCCACATAATGAAGGATGAGAACTACTGCCTTAGAAAACGTGATAGTCTGTGGTATATGTAGGTCCAAATACTGAATTCTATTTATGATTTATATTTTTAAAGTTATAGTTTTCTCATCTATTGAATGAAGTTAAGGTGGTTGTGTGTATTAATGGGGCAACACATGTGTTGCTCTTAAATCAATAGAAAAATGTGCTTCATTTACAGTAAGTTGTAAGATAATAATGTGATTTCAGAGTGCATAGCTAATATCCAGTGCCACATATTATGCCATGCACCTCAATAAGCTATAGGGCATGAGCAAATTTTGCATAGAGAATGGTTGTTGGAACAAAAAAATCAAAAATACCTTCTTTATCTTGTACTTGGAAAACACAAAATAAAGTTAAATCAAATTAAAATAATATAACTCCTCAAAATATAAATTTTTGTGTTATTTTGCACATGTTTACATGGCTGTTTGGAGCTAATTAAAAATCCAGAATGATGTACTCTTGGAAAATGCTTTATCTAGGAAGTATAAAAAGCAATCCAAAGAAAACTGCTTATCAGTGAGCTATCTCTTCAGAAATAAAAATCTCAACTGCAAAGAAAATATGTCATTAAGTTCACATACTAGTCTAACTTTACATAGACTTTTTTCAATGAGTTTAGTTGCAACAATATCTGAAGATATAGATCACTGGATCTAGACACAACAAAATCACTAAAAACAATAAAAATGTGATAATAAAAATAATCTGCAATTAATTACTTTAGACATGACGTACTTACTTTAACCTGTTTTATTATGATGATTTACTTTTTCCTTAACTATTAATTTTATTTGTAATCATGTATATGTGTGTGCCTGTGCTTATTTATGTATACATGTATGAACACAGTTGCCTACTAAGGAGACAAGAAGAAGTTATGCAATCCCTTTGGAGCTTAAATTATAGTCAATTTTTAAGTATCAGACACAAGCATAGGGAACCCAGGCCTGATTCTATAGAGCATTGTGCTCTTGACTGCTAGATCATCACTGAAGCCAATAATGTGACTATTTTTCAAACTTTTAATCCATGAATCTGAAGCCACATGTAAGAATAAGGTTCTAAGTCAAGTAAATTTTTATTTAGTAACCCTCCAATAATATGCTAGCAATTTTTATTCACACTATGATTTGGTTAATATTTCCCATTAAATATGCAGAAAGTCAAGACTATTAATTAAATGAATTTATAGTTTTGGCATAAATGTTGAAATGTCGGTCTATATTATTTATCAGGAAGTTTTAATACTTCACTGATTTTTAAAATGTCAATAATTGGTACTATTTTAATATACAATTTAAAGATCATAAGAAGGATTACAAAAAGTTACCATATTTAATACATGAGTTTTCTGGATCACAGGTTTATAGGGAGTAGAAACTTGTAATTTATCATTTTAGATAAATGCCCAATATGATAATTACCAAATCCAGAGTTAAGAATTAAGAATTATGGATTTAACTATCCTGTCATTCCAGCTATCACCACGTGAAATAGCCTGTGACAAGACTTTAAGGTCTTAATTAAAGAAGACAAATTTAACTATGTAAAACAGAAAATTTTGAGTATTTTTTCTTATAAATTATGGTGAGTATAACTCAGGATCTATTCAGCAACATAACAATAAAATTAACCAGTTAATATTCTGGTGGACTTTCTAGTCTTATGCCAAGGATATTAATCTCTAAATAAGTACTAATAAATATCTTAAAATAGTTTTAAGAGTAGTTTTTTGAATATGATAGTCCCTTCCCATTAGTAAAACTATGTGCTCAAATCAAAGCTCCCATAGCCAGAAAACACATTCAATGCACACTTGCCATGTTTATCTTTCCTGTAGATGCAACATAGATATCATTGTAATTTCTACTGGTTTAAGTTAAAGACTTGCCATTCCAACTTTCTAGAAGGTGCTCCCATCTTTCTTAAGTGAGTTCTACTGGTATTCTTCTTCTGCTTCTTCAAAATTCCCCTTGGGTAAATTAAAAATGTTATTTGCTATTATTGTTCTGTTTTGTTTTTAAGTCTGATTTGCAGAGCCTAGATCATATTCTAGAATCTTGGGTTAAAATAGTTGTTAGAAAATTGGTATACCAGTTTCCCCTGGAGTCAATAACAGATGGAATTTATCATACAGGGTGTTTGCCAGCATGGAAAAACATGTATTTTTTATTTATTTATTTATTTATTTATTTATTATTTATTTACTATTTATTTATTAAATTATCTTTAATCTTTTTTAACAGTTCAGTCATTATCTGCCTCCCGGTCTGTCCTCCAATAGTTCTTCATCCCATTCTTCCTCTCCTCCCTACGCCTGGTCTCTGAGAGGATGTTCCCACCCTCTCAACCCCATCCCACAACACCCCACCAGATCTCCCCACTCCCTGGGGCCTTAAGTCTCTCAAGGGTTAGAGGGCTAGGTGCATCTTCTCTCATTGAAGCCAGACCAAGCAGTCCTTTGCTATATGTGTCAGGGGCCTCATACCAGCTGGGATATGCTGCCTGATTGGTTGGTCAGTGTCTGAGAAATCTCAGAGGTCCAGGTTAGTTGATACTATTGGTCTTCCTATGGAGTCTCCCTCCTCAACTTCTGCCAGCCTTTTCCTAATTCAACCACAGGGGTCCCTGGCTTCTGTATATTGATTGGGTATAAGTATCTGCCTCTATCTCATTCAGCTGCTTGTTGGGCATTTTGGAGAGCAGCCTGTCTGTAAGCACACCACAGCATCAGTAATAGTGTCAGGCCTTGAAGGCTCCCCTTGAGATGGATACCAAGTTGGGAAGGTCTTTGTACCACCTTAATTGAAAAGAATTTATAAAAATTGTGTTTTATATTAATGGAAGCCAGGTGGGTAATAATGGAGCAGAAAAAAATACTGTGGGTGTGAGGGATGGGAAAATGTCCCAAAGAAAATAATGTAAGAAAAGCTAGCTAACATTGAAATTGTTTATGACTATGAAGAAACTGCTGTATAAACATCCTAAAATATATACAAATACACATATAACAAGGCTTTAGATTGTGTTACAATATAAGATAGGAAAGTACCCCTTCTTTTTATTTATTGGATAGTTTATTTATTTACATTTCAGAGGCCATCCCCTTTCCCCATTTCCCCTCCCTTGAAATCCCCTATCCCATCTCCCTCCTCCTTTTTGCTTTCATACCATTTTAATTACATGCAAGTATTAAGGTCAGTTCTAGGTTGAGAAACTAGCAATACAATAGGTGGAAATAGTCAAGGAGCAAGCAAGACTGGTAAGACAGTGCTCCTTCTTAACACTACAGATTAACATATAAAATACTACATCCAGAAATGTGTTACTTTTTTTGAATTTGGCCAGTGGCATCCTATAGACCTCCTTAAATCACAATACATTATTATTGTTCTTCATCTCCCAGTCTTGATAAATTCTGCATACTCACTCAGGGGACATGGGGAAATCATGGTGGTACTGATGAGGCAGCTCTGTCCCTACAGGGTAGCTTTCATCATGCTTGAAGATACTGTGTATGGTACTAGATGAGAAGAGTAAGCATCAGTATTACCCATCTGTGAAAACCATGAGCTGACATAAAGACTATTTGGCAAAACATGCCCATTGGTGGAATGGCTTCCTGAATGTCATGCACTAACCAATAGCTTTCTGATTGGATTTAAGTCATTCTTCACAAGATGAATCCCATGCATGGTACTATTGTCAAGACAAGACAAGACAAGTCAAGACAAGAGTCTATGACTAGACATGTCATAGGCTCTAGGATATTCCCTAATACTATTTATTTTTCTAAACACGTATTATTAAACAGACTCTTAAAAATTATCATTATAAGCCACACATTGCTGTATATCTCAGTCCTCATCAGAAAAAGCCTCTTTCTGTAGTATATGGTGAGCAATACAGAGACAATCTCACCCAAGAGCAGAGAATAAGAAACTGTGGCCTGCTCATCCATATTTATGGCATCTATATTACTTCACTTTTTCCAAAACTCATGGTGTATCTTGAAAGATGGTTCAACAAGTATAAAAGCCAAAAGTGGTAGATGGATACAGCAAAACAGCTTTATGGACACATCAGGAACTTTGTACATATGAATTCACTGAGATTGTTGACAGTATGTTCAAGACGTGAGCAAGATGAAGCTGGAAAAAAATCTAGTATTAAGAGAGGAGATGATCAGGATGTTCTCATCTCTAAGTGAGGAGATATTGGCAATAGATAGTTTCTGAAAAAAGGAGAGAGTTTTCTTTCAAGGACGCAGCACCTGAGATATGGCACTACTCCCAAACACATACTGGCACCATTGAATAGAGTCTGTGTTTTAAACAAACAAGACGTGAAGTTAGGAGAGTCTAATAGCAAAAATAACGGGAAATGAGTTGGAGATGAAGAAATAGGGGATGAATTTCATCTGCATGCGCTGTTTGCATGTATAAAATTCTTGAAGCCTAAGAAAAGGAAATGTCAAATATAGGAAACGTTCATCATTTTTGAAAGATTCGATTTAGTTAATTGTGATATTCTTGTTGTGCTTGATATTGAAAATATTCTAAATTCCTCATGGAACTCTAGGGAGCCACTTGGTCCCAAAGTGGGGTTAGAAGACCAGTTCTGGTATTCAGGGTACCTGAAAATTCCCCTAAGCCATCCTATAGCAAGGTAGGACTCCCAGTGAAAGGGTAAGGACACCAACCCACCGAAAAAACTTTCACCCCAACATTAGACCTGACTAAAAGAAATTCAGGGTCAAAGACGGAGCAGAGACTGAGGAAATGACCTAGTAACAACAGGCCCAACTTGAGATCCATCCCATTGGGAAGTACCAATTCCTGACACTATTAATGATACTCTGTGATGGTTTCAGACAGGATCCTATCATAAGTGTCCTCTGAGACGCTCCATCTACGAACTAACTGAAACAGATTCAGGGATCCACAGCCAAACACTGAACAAAGCTCAAAGACTCGTATGGAAAAGTGGAGAAGGATTAAGGGCATTGAAGGGGATAGGAACTCCACAGGAAGGACTCCCTGAGGCTCTAAGACTGAGCCACCAACTAAAGAACATACATGAGTGGACCAATGCCCCTGCTATATATGTAGCAGATGTGCAGCTTAGTCTTCATGTGGATCCCCCAACAACTGGAATAGAGTCTGTCCCTAAAGCTGTTACCTGTTTGTGGAATCAGTTCCACTAGCTAGGCTGTCTTGTCTGGCCTCAGTAGGAAGGGATGAACCTAACTCTGCAGAGACTTGATGTGCTAGGGTCCGGGGATATCCAGTAGCAGGAGTGGGGGGAGTGGGGCGGCTCCTCCCTCTCAGAGGAGAAGGGGGAGGAGGGATGGAAGGAGGGACTGTGTGATGGGATATGAGGAGGCAATAGTGAGGAGGGATTGTGTGAAGTGGGGGTTGGGGAAGGAGAGAGAGGAGAGAAATTGGCAAAATGAATAAAGAAATAAATTAATGGAAAAATAAAATATTTTGAATGATTTCATACCTCAATACCCCCAAAATAGAAATCACATGCTTCATAGTATGTACTTAGCAGTTTATTTCTTTCCATGTACTTCTCATTTGAAATATATAAATAAGAAACTTTCCCTAATATGTGCATGTTTTCTCTCATGATATTAACTATTAGTGTTGCTTTTTTATATTCTTTAAATAAATATAATTCTTTATTGAAAAACATATAGGGATTATCCATCACCATTTCCTTTTATCTTTTCATTCACTTCAGATGCTTCTTTAATGACTTTTTTCTTGCTACGTTACTTGTAGTTGGGATTTTGTGTATAGTTTCTTCAGTTGTCTACAAAGGATAAACTAACATGATATTTTCACATAATTTAATTTTTTAGTTATCATTGATGAGACAAATGATCTTTGAGTTACTTTTTGCAGAGACAAGAGAATAAGCAATATGTTTCACTGGACCTTACTTTGAGAGCACAGAACTTTTTGTTTACTGGCTATTATTAATATACTTATATATTAGATTCATTGCAAAAAATGACAACCTTATTAAGGCTTTGGAAGAATATTCTTTGGCAAGTAGAGTTCTAAAAGAAAGGATGAAAATCTAATCCTTGTTACAGATAAGCAAGGGTACAAAGAACTACTTACAAACAAAAGAACAATTCTTCACAAGAAATCTCTGTTTTGAAGGACAGTTTACAGTGCTGATCTTTTAGAGGATCTAGCTTAGTACATAGCACCCACATAGGCGGCCCAAGACTGTCTGAAAGTCAACTCATGCTCTTTTGGTTTCATAGGCAACCACATGCATGTGCACGGGTAGTATATACATGAACACACACACACACACACACACACACACACTCTCACACTCACACACACCATATCACCAAAATAAATCTTAGGAACCACAAAGCACAAAGTGTGGTGGTACAAGAAATAGATAAATAACATGAACTTCAAATTCACCATTTTCTATGCAGTTAAACATTGTCATCAAGCAGACAATTTATATAAATTTATAAAAGTAGGTTAGTGAATAAGAACACTTGCTATTCATGCATGAAGGCTTGAGTTCAAATCCTCAGCATCTGTAATTAAAGGATGATGTGGCCACATTGGTGCTTATAACCCAAACACAGTGTGGGGTTAGACAAAGATGTATTGCTGTGATTTTATGGCCATAGTGTAGGTTCAATACAATAACTGTTTCTTTAAGTAATAAAATAGGGAGTGATAGAAAAGCACACCAATCTTTCTGTGGACTTTATAAAAACCCCCAGAGAGAGGGGGAGAGGGACAAGATGAAGAAAGGGAAAAGGAAGGGAACAGGAAGGGGAGAGGAAGTGAGGAAAGACTGGGGAACAAAGAAAAGGGGAAATAAGTAATGATAAATTAGATAGATAGATAGATAGATAGATAGATAGATAGATAGATAGATGACAGATAAATAGATAGATAGATTAAAGCTAATAAAAATAATAAAAGTTTGTTTTGAAACAATATGGACTGGAATTCTTAGATTCTCAATTTTTTTTTCCTGTGAGTCATTATTGAACTCAACCTTACTCTCTCCAATTTTTAACAGTTCTTTATATATGTTTTAAAGATAGTGGTGATACATATAGAGCTATCTTAATTAAATGACATACCATGTGCAAATTATAAAGAACATTTGACATTTAATATGTGGCTTAATAGAAGTCTTGACTTGTCATTATTTTAAACATAAGGGACAATTGATGGATTCACAGAAGTTAGTCTTCTGATTTGGAAGAAAGTGTGGTTTGAAAGTAGCCAGATAACTAAATAAAGATGGGATTTCTTGGTAGCATTATTATACACATATTTATGGAAACAGCCTCCTGCTGCACCTAACTAGAATACAAGTCCAAAGGTGATCATTTTTTTTACACAGTTTCATTTACTAATTGGCATGGCTAAAGCAAATAATCTTAATATATTTATAGAAAAAATTTTAACAAGGTGGAAAGTCATACTATGTGTTTTATTTTTCTCTTATAAACATCTCATTATACTCATTAACTGCAATGTATGCCCAGTGGATCATAAAGGCTTTTAGTTTATGTTCTGTCTGGAGTTAACCATCTTACCCTTGGTGTGCTGCTTTTACAATACTTAAATGTCTGTGTTGTATTTATACACTGGATTTATTGCAGAGCTGTGAGCTTTGCTTTCATATCTTTTAAAGACAGGTCAATTAATACTGCTATTGAGGTTAGGGGTTTATCATTGAATCATTACCAGTAATTGAATATTACAGTCACATTTGGACCAATTTCCTGAGGAAACTAAATGGGAATATTTTAAGATTAAGTTTTTATATTTGCATATATATGACTGATTTTATAACATTAATTTTAAGCTATTAATGGTCTTTGGTAAGAATAAACTTTTGTTTATTTTAATGGAATTCTTTGTGATAATAAAATAATACATTTTTCTGGACCAGATGAGAAAATAAAATGAAGACTATGAGGCCTAAATATAGTTTTAGAGGAAAGATACATGAAAAAATACAAAAGTTTAAACACTGGGCAATATTCAAATTTTAGTCTGTTACAAAATGAGAAATATAAAGAATAGATAAAATGTTTAATATTTTTAACTATCTAAATGTTATAACTTTTAGTGTTCTATCTAAGAAAATGTCTGCCTGTAACATAGATTAAAAGTTGTTGGAAAGATATAAATGAAAAGACCATTGTAATTTCTAGCCCTTTAAATTCTAAAATTTTAAGTTCTAAAATTCTATGATTTTTAAATGTTAAATGCATGCTTTATATTTAAAGAACTTTTTGTTTTGTGAATTGAAAATAGATTTTTCATACACCATATTATGATTACAATTTCCTCTCCCCCAATTTCTCCCGGATCTCTCCACCTTCTAAATTCACACCCTTCATTTCTCACTTTCATTTAGAAAACAAACAGATGTATTGAAATCGTGATAATAAAGTAAAATAAGATAAAAACAAGCCAGACTAAAACATACAAAAAAAAAAAAAAGAGTTTCACAAAACCATTATAGATGCAGAGATGCACATTCTTACACATAAAAAACCCACTATAAACATAAAACCAAACTCCATAACATATAAGGAAAAGTCTTGTGCAAACAGCAACAATAAAAAAAAATCATAAAACAAAAGTCTCCAAAAATAAAATAATATTGAGGTTGTGTGTGTGTGTGTGTGTGTATGTGTGTGTGTTGAACATTAACTGCTAGATGGAAGACTTGCCTTTACTTGTGATTTATACACCAAGCGAAGCAATGCTAGGTAAAACTTATCTTTTGTTTCCTAGAGGTTATCAATTGGAGATAGTTTCTGGATTTGTGATGGGGGCTTGAATATTTTCCTCTCAGATTATATTTTACGGTTAGCATTACACCAAACCTGTACAGAGTCTGCGGACGCTACCTAGATCTCTGTGAGATCAAGCTTGCTTGAATCGCAATGTGTCTAAAAGGTCTTGTTTCCTTGATGTGCTCCACTCCCATTAGCTCCTATTCCATAAATTCCCTGAACCTTGTGGGAAGGAATTTGGTGGAGATATCACATTCATAACAGTGTTCCAAGGTCACTCATAAATTACACAATTTTTAGTTATGAGTCTTTGTAGTTGTTCCCAATGATTGCAAGACCAAACTTCTCTGGTAACTGCTGAATACGACATTGATCTCTGAGTACAGAAGACGGTCATAAGATGTGGGACTGTGTAAGGGTATCCTGGTTCATGGATGGGCATGGGCCTGGAACCCTGAGACTCCAAGAGAGAAACGGCAGGCATTCAGCCATGTCCCCAGAACCCAGAGTACCTACACGCAGTCTCGTCTCCATAGACCTACATTGTTCAGTCATGTAGGCCATTACAGCCCCTCCCAAAATGCACAGGTAAAGGGTGTGACTATAGGCCTCAGGCCCTAGGGATTTACATACTAATGAAGGCCAGAGGGTGGAGCAAATTAAGCATGCTTCCCCAGAACCTCCCCCTTCCCCCCTCCCTATTTAACTCAGGCCTGGCCTGAGTTTTACAGGGGGTACATCCAAATCTATCCACCATCCACCATGACAATAAACCCTTTTGGAACCAAGGGCTTCCTCATGTCTTTGGGGTCTGCCATTGCCAAAGCCCCCAGCCTCTGGAACCTTAGACTTTCTCCTGCATGTGGGACCCACAGTGTGGAAAGCCTCCGGGACTCCACCACCACCACGGCTAATTTTACCCACAATAAGGAGTTTTTTATGGCAACTTTCCTTCAGCAGAACAATTTTACTTGGTGTTCATATTGGTATGTGGCCTGTTCATTCTCAGATTCTTGGCCATCTAAGCAGTTTCAGTCATATGATCTACCCCATAGAATGGTTTTATATCAAAGGAGACAGTGGTTGGTTACTGACATGAAAACTTTCTTTGGAAAATCAGTTGTGTTGGATAGTGTTTTTATGGGGCAAACACTTGAAGGAACACTTTGGAAAGTTGACACAGATGCAAGGCTAAAGAGAACTTGTGAAGGAAATTTTCACTGAAGTAGAAACAGGTGAAAAGATGTTCTGCTAAAGCAAGCACGTGAAAGGACACGTGATGAAGGATTCTTCACTAAGGACAAGCATATATTGGTCTGCCTTACATTAGTAGTTGAGCTCTGTTTGTTGAGACTCAATACAGAGAAACTAACCAAAAAACTTCTGGTGTTCTGCTATAATTTCTTGTTGCTTTGCAGACTCAGGCAAAGTTTCCTGAACCTCCTTGGTCTTCACTGATCTTTGCTTCATTGAGAGCAGCACAGCCTTCTTTCTTGGGTTTCCTGTTGGCACTGGTTCCTCCTATTGACTTGTGCAGATTTGGCCAAGCCTGTCTATCCGTGCTACATCATGCCACAGCTATTGCTACTCTACATTACAGACCTGGACTACAGTTATATCCATGAAGTGTTTAAGAGTAGATCGAGTTATCACTGCTGAGTTGTGAACTGAACTGTTGGTCTACAGACAACACAGATGGAATTGTGTTAAAATGGGTTCCAGGCCCATGCCCATCCATGAACCAGGATACCCTTTCACAGCCCCAGATCTTATGACCACCATTGCATATCCTATGGATTATAGCTGGATTGGTACTTATATTCCTGCTCTGTTAGCATGCAGAGTACCATCAAGTACCATGGACTCCAATCAGTATAGGTAAAGGAAAATTCTATATTTGTAAGTCTTGTATTCAGAAAAAAGTCCCAGTCATCAATTTGTACAAAGCAATCAATAGCTTTGGGAAAAGAATGAGTAGTTTGATGCTTTCCATGGGGGTTAATTTAGGCACCAACTTATATAACCAATTTCTGGAAATTGAGTGATGTCTATTTGCATGATATATACACACTTTTAAGTTGGTATTAGTCATGAAATAAATGATAATCAGGCAATAACTCATAGACCCAAAGAAGCTAAGTAACAAGAATGGCGTTAGGGAGAATTCTTGAATCTCACTCAGAAGAGGAAATAAAATAGACATTCAAGGTAGATGGAGAGAAGAAATGAGAGCAAGATGATATATCTTATATTTTGAGGCTATTATGCAAATTGTTTCCTTGATTTCTCTTTCAGTATTAGTATCTAGGAAGTTGTGGTTGTTGGCATAAGAATTACTCCAAAAGTCTCATTCATTTGAATCATTATTCACCAGGAAATGACATTATTTGAAAAGATTATGAAGTATGGCTCTTTTGGACAAAGTGTGTCACTGGGGTTAAACTTTGAGGTTTCCAAAGACAATCCCAAGCCCAGTTCTATCTTTCTTCCTGTAGAAGAGGAGGTAGCTCTCAACTACCTCTCTAGAATCATGATTTCCATGCCTTCTGTCATATTTCCTAGCATTATGGTAATTTACCAAACCTCCGAAACTAAGCCAGCCCTCAATCAAATGC
>NW_021604635.1:7576805-7613200 GCF_004785775.1 Grammomys surdaster | reverse complement strand
CTGAAGCCCTGGATCCCTCCATAAGTGCTCCCAGGCTGGTGGAACTTGAAGTTCAGATTTTTTAAAAGAAATGTCTTTATGATTCTCTCAATTTTGTCATTGCCTCTTGTTATGTACCTCTCTTCATCTCTAACTTTATTAATTTGGATATTGTCTCTGTGCCTCTTACTTAATTTAGTTATTGTTTTATGGGTAGTTTTCATTTTTGCAAACAACTCTTTGTTCCATTGATTCTCTGTATTGTGTTTATTTTTGTTGTCATTACTTGTTTCTATTTTCTTGATTTGAACCTTGAGTTTAATTATTTCTTGCTATCTACTTCTTTTGGATATAATTTCTTCTTTTTTTTGCTCTAGAGATTTCAGGTATGCTGTTAATTTACCACCATGGGATTTCTTCAAATCTTGGTGTAAGGTCTTATTTGTGTGAACTCAACTCTTAGAACTATTTTCATTGTGTACCATCATTTCTAATATTTTGTGTTTTCATTTTCATTCAGTTCCAAAAAGTTTATATTTTCTTTCTTGACCTACCCATTTATCCATCATTTGTCTATCTGTCTATCTGTCTATTAATTCAGGAGAGAATTGCTTAGTTTCCATGAGCTTATGAGTTTTCTGTTGCTTCTGTTGTTCTTGTTGTTGTTCTTGTTGATAACCATCTTTAATCCTTGGTGCTCAGTCAAGGTACTAATTGTTATTACAATTATCTTGCATCTGTTCACACTTGTTTTGTGTTCACATATATTGTCTATTTTGGAGAAAGTCCCTTGAGGTGCTTAGAAAGGAATTATTCTTTCATGATAAGGTGAAATGTTCTATAAATATGTTATAGTCATTTGGTTTATGACATCAGGTCTGGATTTCTGTTTATGTTTTGTCTAGATAATCTGTTTGCAAAAGTTGGGTATTAATGTCACTCACTATCACTGTGTGATTTATGTTGTAGTAGTGTTTCTTTTATGAACTTAGGTGTCCTTGTGCATGGTGAAAAGATGTTTTGTATTACATTGTCCTCTTGATGGATTTTCCCTTCTTTGATAAGTAAATAGAATCTTTCGCAATCTCCTCTGATTTGTTTTCATCTCAATTCTATTTTGTCAGATATTAAGATAGCTACATTGGCTTACTTTTTGGGCACATTCATCTGGAATATCTGTTATTTTACCCTGAAGTGCTATTTATTTTTGATGTTTCTATCAGTGTTTCTTGGATGTAGCAGAATGATAGATCCTGTTTTCTAATACAACTTGTTAGTTTGTGTCTTTATGTTGGGGGACCTGAGACCACTGATGTTAAGATTTACAAATAAACCATATTTGTGGATTTCTATTGTTTTCTTGTTAATGTGTGGGTTTACCTCTTTCTTTGATTTTCTGGAATGGGATCATTTATTCTTCGTTTTTTCTTGAGTTATGGTTAACCTTCTCAGCCTTGAAGTTTTCCTTGAAGGACCTTCTGTGTTGCTGGATTTGTAAGTAGACATAGCTTAAATTTATTTTTGACATTGAATCTTTTCCTTTTACTATTTATTATTATTACTATTATTATTTATTATTGTTGTTGTTGTTATTTTCTAGGTATAGAACTGAGAGCTAGAATCTCTAGCCTTATAGAATTGGATTACTATTTTTGATGGGAAATTTTCTTTTTGTTTCAATTTATTTGGTGTTCTTTATGCTCCTTTTACCTAGATATGTGTCCAGTAGATTAGAAGTATTTTCTTCTACAATTTTATTGAAATGTTTTCCTTTTCTTGTAAATGAATTTCTTGCCTATGACTTGACTGATTAGGAGTGTTTCTGGGTGCTTCCTAGTTTTAGCTACTGGAAGTACAGGGTATCCAGTGTTTTGGAGCATGACACAGAGAATAAGTATGAGCTAGAGGGAGAAGAAGCTGAAAGGATCTACAGAATAAAGAAATCCTGGGTCTACCATGAGTTTGTTGGAATCTCAAAGGAGTAGAGTCAAAAATGAAGGAAATAAATCCCTACAACTGATCTGTCTCCAGAGTGAAAATGAGATTAGGAACAGATATGAGAGTGAAGATACCTTACCTGATTACCAGCAGGTACTCAGGGAGAGATAATCTCTGGGTACTGGGAGTTGACATGAAGGAGAATGTCTGTGTGCCCCAACAGAATCTTCAGAGTTCCTAGGGAATGGAGACCTACAGGAAAGACAAGCCCCTGCTGGTAGTTTGCTCAATGATTCTATTTTGATAAAAATTAAATACTGAATATATTTTATATCTTCGTGGGAAAAAGGTTAAAGAGCTGAATTCTCAAAATGTTAAGTATGTAAAAATGTCATCTAAGCATTAATAAAAAGGACTACCAAATAGAAAAGTTAGAGTTTTCCTTGTTTCAAAAGATAAAATGTACAAAGACTGAGAAAATTGGAACTGAAAAAGAATAAACTATGACATAGTGTGTTTCCTTCTTCAGGATGTCATAATGTGAATGTATTCTCAAAAACTAATGCCAAATCTAACAGTATTTCACCAATGATGGCATTAGTGTACCCCGTCTTACTATGTTTGTTTTACTTAATAGAGAAAAGTTCATCATCTATTACTATCCATATATGTTAAGTTCTATTACTGCAAAATGTCCTCGAGTTTTACACATTAAAAGTTTTGCAGTCTTTATAGCTTTCGTAATGATGGAAGTAGCTTGAAATTCAATTGAATATGGTTGCATTAATTTCAGAAATTGGAGTTAAAACAAAAAAAATGCTAAAACCCAGAAATTTTGAAGATTGTGTATAATAGCATTTAAATATCCAATGATTTAAATCAACATCAGTGTTACAGCTTATGTATTGACAAATATATTTTATAAATTATTTACACAAAATAGTTTACGGTTACTTATAAATTCTGCTTATGTAATTTTAAAATATAACTATTGACAATTTATTTTATATACTTTTGCTTTTAAGACTGTACAGAATAATCCTACTTTCTAATTATTTTATCCTTCATGTGACCACCAAATTAAATTTACCCATAGACCAAACAACAAGCTCATAGAAAGTCACAACTACCTAATACATGAAGTCACTTAAAATTATGCTTTCGGATCCTAGATAATAATGGGTCATCAAGGTATGACAGATCAAATAGACATACTCAAGTTACAGAGACTTGAATTTTTTCCTAAGTAAAGTACTCTCTATATAGATTTTAGAGATATCTTAATGAAACCATTATTATTGCCAAAATTATGTTTCAAATGACAGCTGTCCCATATAGGCTCAGTTATTTGAACATGTGGTCTCCAGTTGGTGACACTCTTGGGAGACATTTAGCAGGTTCAGTATTGCTGACAGAAGTATGTCACTGGAGGCAGGATTTGAGAGTTTATAGTTTCTCTGTACATCCAGTTTGCTTCCGCTCTTAGTAATAGCCTAAAAGTCATGATTTCTAAGGTTCTAGCTGTTGTCGTCATGCTGGTTGTTAGATGTCATGCTTCCCTGTCATGATGGACTCATCCTTCTAAAACCATACACCAAAATGAACTCTTCCTTCTGTAAGCTTCTGTGGTCATGTGATTTATCACAATAATGGAAAGGTAAGTAGATCAACAAATGATCGAATGGTATGGTTTAATATTTTTAAGATGTAGAGTGTGTGTTTATAAATGTTGATACATAAATACTAAATCTGATGTTTGCTCCATTTTCAGTGTTAAAAAATATTAAAAACTCTGTAAAACAGATTTATCATTTGCTAAGGTGAAACATTAAGAAAGAACATGGATAACTAATTTCTGAATCAATTGAGCTATGGCAATTAATTTGACAAAAACTGGAGAGAAAATACCAAAATAAATGAATACAAATGTCAAATGAAGTAACTTGTTTTATGAAACTTTGCAGAATGTTTGTAAGAATTATCTGTACCATTACCTAGCATGATTACACTGTATTAAATATTGATTGTTCTAGATCCAGATTCTGGTTGAGAATTATGGTTATAATATTCTGAGATGAATATAAGGCTGTATATTAATAAGCAACCTGCATCTGCTGATTTAATGACCTCTATCACTATTTATTTTCTTCTAGAGACAAAGCATTGTCTCCCAAACCTTGAGTCTCCTTCCTCACAGCATGAAAGTTAATTTTGCAGTACACTGTGAAAAAAAAATAATTTCAGTTCCTACCTATATAAAACAAATTTCAGAAGAACCAAAACAAACATTCTAAAATATTGCTATTTTATATCTTTGTCTATTGTCATAGTGGTGGGTATTAGGAAACTCATTTTTGTGGAGGTCAGAAAAAAATACCTTATTGAATGTGCACCTGCCATGTCAATATTAGTACCAAGTTATTTGATTTAAATCAGTACAAACCCATTAAAGCATATAACAATACTCAAAGTTCATGTAGTGAAC
Source organism: Grammomys surdaster (assembly GCF_004785775.1). Taxonomy (NCBI): domain Eukaryota; kingdom Metazoa; phylum Chordata; class Mammalia; order Rodentia; family Muridae; genus Grammomys; species Grammomys surdaster. Next base: position 7,608,798 of record NW_021604635.1, on the reverse strand, counting down.
TATTTTTTTAGATGAGAACTAATATTCTAAAATTTAGTTCAAAGAAAATTGTCATAAAATTAGGAAATTTAAGAAAATACGATAGTATCTCATTTAAAAATTACTGATTAAAATTAGCACTTTTTCTATAAATAAAAATCTAGAAAATTAATGATTAGAATACTGTTTGGAATGTATCAAATATATCAAATAGAAATGAAGTTACAAAGATAGATAATATATCACATTGTGTATAATAATTGATGAATGTGCTCAGGTTGAGGAAGAAAGATGTGTCACTCAAAAACAAATGAAAATATGCAAAGAGGGATATTAAGTGGGGTAAGGGAGGGAGAATAGTATAGAAGGTACAAAAACAAAGGAGGAACTGAAAGTTTTTAATTACACCATTTGGATGAATCTACTCCCCAAACAGATGGTGAGTATCTTATAAAACCCCAGTACCAGGTATGAGAAACCTCTTTTGAGTTCCTGGTCAGGCAAGTTCAAGAGACTTCCAAAACAATACAGGCTATTGCTATTGCCCTTTTGTTGTACCCAAGGAACAGAAGGTAACAGCCTATTACTGATGACACTACAGGTTTGGACATATTCAGAGGGTTTTAACTGCACTTGACCAGAAGGTCTCCTTCCTGCTAAGAGTGAAATAAGCAGTAGTTCCATCTATCTCTAATGGTTCTGAACCACAACAGTGCTGTCAGTGTAAGATAGCCATAAGGGTGCAATTAAACACTTAAAGATACATTAGTAGTATCAATAGTTGTCTATCTGGACTCAAGACCACTTAACATGAAGGAGATCATGCCTGGTACTACAAACCTAGCCAGCTACATGTGGCAAGTGAGGATGTGTATCTTAGAAGAGGAATGCTTACTGCAACTTTCCAAAACTAGTGTAGTTTCTAACTACATTCTAAATATGTATCTTTTACTTACATCTAGCATCTAAGTGCCATTGTCATTCAAGAAGCTTTTGTTTTTTTTTTCTAATCTGAAAGAGAACATTGCTCTTGAGATGAGAAATTACTCAAAGCTATTGGAAAAATTTCCAAGACATCTGCCAAAATTATGGAGATAGAGGCACAATTACCTCCTTGTAAGCACAACTTCTTTCCCCTCCAGTCCCAGTGAATCCATACACCTCTCCTTCCTGGTCAATGACATTTCTTGATTTTTGTCAATCATAAGTGCCACAGTAGACACAGAAGATCACCACAATGCTATGCCTTCATTTTCCAAAGGAGCAGAGTAGTTCAATATTCTTGGAAAGACTGACCCAAACACAGCAAAAGCTTTGTTGAAAAATTTCCCTCAAAAACAAGCCCAAAAGCTTTACTAAGTTACTATGCATGCCACTTAAAACCAGACATAAAGGCTTTATTACACATATCACTACACATTGCCAAAAGCCAATACTGGTCAAAACATGCACTACAACTGACCAAAAATGTTCATCCCTAATGGATGCATCTACAACACAACTACTACATCGAAGTTTTAGGGAATATCATTAAAAAGGTGTCAGAAAGATTGTAAGAAGACAAGGTGACCTTCTGTGAGATTGTGTCCTTTATCTAGGACAAAAATATTTCACCCATGAAATCACAAACGTATGGCAAACTAAAAAAGACAGGAACCATTCTAGTAGTAGTTTACATCTCAATGTAGATAAGGAAAACCTTGCACAGATCCACCCATAGGTGAAGAGTTACAGAAGATTAATAACTACTTGGAGAGGGAGAATTAGGAGGATCTTCCCTTAGATGAGTCTCCTTCCCTGAGTAGTTACCTAATACTGAGTGATGGCCATCCTTAGAAGCATATACATGCACACAGCACTGAGTGGACTCAGTAAGCTGAATTTTCATTTTGACTCATTTATGTGTATATGCAACAACAATAGTTAAAGAAACAGTAAGCTATGAATTTGGAGGAGGTCAGATATAGTAGGAGTAGGAGGGAGGAGAGAGAGAATAAATGATGAAATTATATTTTGATGAATTGAAAAAATTAATAAAAGTATAAAAGTATAGTCATCTACAATGGTTAAGATTGGGCAAATTGAGAATTATCTCTGATGATGGATAAAAGTACCTTGACTCTGTGGGTATAAACATAAAGATTTAAGCTGTATTTTTGTACCTTCTAGCTTAGCTAAACATTTAAGTGCCAAGAGCTATTGACAAATAGAGTATTTTTAAATGTTAAGTATAAAGAAATTCCATAATTCTTATATAAAAAGTAATATACATTTTGCTTCAACCAAATTCTATAAAGAAATAGAGATTTAACTTATTTGTTCAGTAAGCATTTTTCCAAAAGGGTAAGCTATCAACGAGAAAAACTCAGAGATAGCCAATATGAAAATATATTCACCAATTATTTTACCAATTATTTTTAAGATTAATCTGAAGCCTGGGTAGATAGGTCACTCAGTAAATGCTTGCCAGTCATGAAAATATGAGTTCAGGTAATCAAGTATTATTTTAAAAAACTCAGGCATGGTGACTCATGCTTGTAGTCTCAGGTTTGGTCAAGGGGGAGATAGATAAACCATAGAGCTGTGCTATCCAATTTAGACAATCAGTGAGCTCCTTGATCAGTGAAAGTTTTCTTCTGAAAGTACAGCTACTAATTGGTTATCCAGTACCAAATTATCATCTCTAAAAAAATACATGCAGATTACATTATATGGACTGTATATATTTACGGGTAAATACACACAAGATATATCACAGCAATTAAAGAAAAGGAAGTCATGAATTTGAAGAATATAGGGTGGCACATAGCTGGGTGTAGATGGTAAAGTGATGGAATGATATATAATTTCAAAAGATGTTGAAAAATATGAGATGAATTTTGAAAGAGGAAAGGCTATTGTCATCTGGTTTACACAAACACACACACACAAACCCAGAAAAACACACATACACACACTATTAAATATATCGTGAAGATCCCATATGGTAAGCAAGAAAGAAAGCAGTGTCAACAAGAAAATTGATGAAGTAACAAGAAGCAGTTCTAGCCCTTGTTTACGATTTGCAGGAGGTAATGGACAAAGGAGGACCACGAGGAAATTAAGTGAAAAGAGAAAGGCAGGTCTTCTCTCTGTGCCCATACTGCTGGACTCCTATCACCCAAAGTAAAACCTTTGTGTTTCAGACCATGTGAGTTCCATGTTTATTCATGTTGACATAGAAATGGAGCTTTATGTCCCTTTACCTTACACAAAATACACACAGAATGTCTCCTTTTCTAGAAAAGTCTTATCTTTATGTAAAATTACAGTATAGAATTTTCGTTTTTATGTACTAGAGTATTTTTATTCTTTGGCTCTACATATTTCAATTTATGCATCTGCTACCATTTAACAACCCCCTCAAATAAAGGAACCTTTGGCTTCTGTTCAAAAGTTTCTTGCTATACACAAGGATAAAAGGATAATTACATCTAGGTGATTTTCTTTTACTTTTTGTATTTATGCTTCTCTCACACAGTACATCTCAATTGCCATTTTCAATCCCTCCTCTCCCGTTAGCCCCCCTGACTCCGTCTCTCCTCTCCCCCAGATTCACTCCACCTCTGTTTTCCTTCAGAAAAAAGTAGGGCTACTAGCGGTATGAACAGAACACGGGATAAGAAGATACATTAAGACTAGTCCTAAACTCCCTTATTATGACTGGGTGAGACAACCCAGTAGGGGGAAAATGGTCCCAAGAGCAGGTAAAAATGTCCATTGTTAAGAGTCCCACAAAAATTCCAAACTAACAACCATATTATATATGCAGAGGAACTAGCACAGACAATTTCAAGCTCCATACTGCTTCTTGAGTCTCTGAGCCTCTGTGAGCCCTGCTTTGTTGATTCTCAAGTCAGCATTCTCCTGGTGTCCTCTACCCTTCTAGCTCCAATAGTTCTTCATCTCCATCTTCTGAAGGATTCCTGAGGTCTTAAATATGGCACCCAGTGAAGATCTCCAATTTAAGCTCTCTCTGCACTGATCAGAGTACAGTACATTTCATTATCAATCATTTTATCGATTTTTTTTTAAAAAAAAAAACATGAGGTCTTTGGGCTATTCAGGTTCCAGATAGTGTCTGACATGGGATCCTTATCATGGCTTGGCATTTGATCAGTCATTGGTTGACCACTACCATAAGTTCTGTGCCTCCATTTCTTCAGCACAGATTGAAGGCAGGACTGATTATAGGTCTAAAGTTTTGTGGATGAGTCAGTGTCTCAGGCCTACCAATGAAAGTTACCAATGACATCTCATTGGTAAAAGTTACCTGATCAAAGTTACCTGGTGCCTCAGGCCTACCTACCCTTGTAGAACTTTTGGAGACCCCATTTATACTATCATATCTTCAAAGAGTGATACTTTCACTTCTGCCTTTCCAATTCAAATATACTTGATCTCTTCAGTTATTTTATTCTGATGGTTAGAAATTCAAGTACTTAATCAATATGGAGTGAGTAGACACCCTTGTCTTTTCCTGATTAGGGGAGAATTGAATGGCTTTCTCTCCCATTTAATTTGATCTTGCCTTTATAGTGTTGAGATATGTTCCTTGTATCCCTATTGTCTCCAGGACTTTTTATCATGAAGAGATGTTATATTTTGTCAGTGGTTACTTCACCATCTAATGAGATGATCATGTGTGTATTTTTTCCCCAGACTTTTATGTTATGTATTACATTTATTCATTTTTGTATGTTAAACTATCCCTACATCTCTGGGATGGAGCCAACTTGATCATGGTTGATGATTTTTTGGATGTATTCCTAGGTAAGGTTTGCAAGTAGTTTGTTAAGTATCTTTCTCCAACTCTGAGGTAGTGTCTATCTTTGATGTTGGAGTGCATTAATACAATTAAGCAGACGGACGGATTCTGTTTTCTTATATATTCTACTAGTCTGTCTTTTTATTTGTTAATTATGCCCATTGATATTGAGAGATATCAATGACTAATTATTCTTAATTAATGTTCTGTTGTTTTTATTGTCTGGTGGTGGTATGCACACGTGTTTTTCTTCTATTGGTTTTAATGGCATGACATTATTTCCTAAATTTTCTTCAATGTAAACTTTTGTGGGTTTGACTTTATCTTTTAGTAACTTCTGTATGGCTAATTTGTGGATAGATATTCTTTACATTTAACTTTGTCATTGAATATCTTGTTTTCTCCAACCATGCTGATTGAAATTATTTCAGAGTATCCCCCTCTTGGTTGCAACCTATGGTTTCTTAGCATATACCTAAATCCAAGCCTTTCTTTTAGAGTCGCTATTGATAAATCAGTTATAATTCAAGATATCTGTCTTTTTATGTTACTTGTTCTCTTTTTCTTGTAGGTTTTAAATTTTTCTTTGTTTTTTATGCTTAGTGTTTTGATTACTATGTGATGAGGGGACTTTCTTTTCTGGTCAATTTATTTAGTGTTCAGAAATCCTTTTCTATCTTTATAGGCATGTTCTTTTTAGCTTGGGAAAGTTATCTTCTATAATTTTAATAAAAATGTTTTCTGAGTCTTTGATCCAGGATTCTTCTATTTCTATTATTTTTAGATTTGGTCTTTTAATTATATTTCAGAGTTCCTGGATGTTTTCAGTCAGGAACATTTTTAGATTTAACATTTTCTTTCTCCTAAGTATTAATTTCTTCCAGTGTATCTTCAATGCCTGATATATGCTCTTGTATTCTGTCAGTGATGCTCATGTCTATAGTTCCTATTCACTTAGCTAAATGTTTCATTTCCAGAGTTTTGTTAGTTTATGTTATCTTTATTGCTTGGCTTTTATTTTCTAGTCTTGAACAGTTTTACTTTTGCTTCATATTTTTCTTGCCTTTCTTTGCTTTCTTTGAATGATTTATTCATTTTCTCTTTAAGAACCTCTATCATCTTCATAAAGTTGGTCTTAAAGTTCTTTACTTGTTCAACTGTGTTGAAATATTCAAGATTGCTCTATCAACATAGCTGAACTCTGGTCGTAACATATTATCTTGGCTTTTACTGTGTTGTATATGTGTGCATATTTGTCTGTATGTTTTTGTGTTTGTTTGTATATGCATGAAATGCGTATATCTGTATCCTTGTGGTATGTGCATATGCATGTGTATATCTATCTAGGTATATTTTTATGGTGGTATATGTGCATGCCTATGTCTATTTCTGTGTGCATATGTGTGTTTTTATATCTGTATATGTATGTGATGTGTGTTTGCAGGGTGTATATGTGTATGTATTTGTATTTGTTTATACTTGTGTAGTTCTTCATATAGAAGGTTAAATAAGTTTCAATAAATAATACAGTATTATTTTATGTTTTCTTTTATACTTGGGTAGATAAAAGATATTTTATATTTATTTTGTTTATTTTTATGTTTGTACCTTAAACATGAGGACAATTTACATTTCTATTTGGTTAAAGACTCAATGTTATTTTCTCTGATACCCCCCTTTTTTCTGATACTTTACAGCCTTATTTCTTTAAAATATTTCAATGAAATATCTGTGGCCTACTTTGTGATTCTCTGAGGCAAGAACCCAATTTCATCCTATTTTAAGTTTGTTTGATATTCCTGAATAAGCTGAGTTTTATTATCACAGATATGAGGTTCGAATTGTCTTTGTGTGTGTGTGTGTCTGTGTGTGTGTGTGTGTTGTCATTTTCATGTATGTGGTTTCATGTATATTTATATCTATGTGCACTTTGAGATCAGAGATCAACTTCTGGGTTCCTTCTTGAAGAACCATCCAACTGATATTTGGAGATACTCCTTCAGTGGTATTTGAAGCCTGTTAGTCTGGGCAGAGTAGTCATCCAGTCCAGGGGATCTGCGGTATTAACCTCCTCAGAGTTGGGATCACAAGAGCACATTAGCACTCTACTTCACACAACCAATTGATTACTGTTTCTTACAACCAAGAACCCAAGATGAAAATGAAATGCATCTGTAAAACACTAAAATGAGAGATCAAAGGTCATTTGAGGTTGCTTGCACAGGGCCATATGCGGGGCGCTGCCTCGCCGAAAAGGAGAACGCCACGCTTCAGGATTCTTCTGGCAGCATTTTTATTACAGCTCTTTTAGTGTTACAGCTCTCTTAGATGGTAGTGAGGCGAGGGACCCCAAGCCCCAAAAGCTTGTGGCTTATATAGCGCTTTAGGAGATGTGCCGCACACTCATTGGCTCTTATGATGTCGCCAAATTAGCATACTGGTTTTTGCGCCTTGCGCAGGTGCACATTCAAGCAAGGCTCACAAGAAGAACCAGGAAGCAGGAAACCGGCGCCATCTTGCGATGGCGGACGCGGCTCCTAACAGCCATATCCTAGTACACAAGAACTAGAGGTAGGGAGATTGTGAGTTTGAGGTTAGGCTAGGCAACATGGTGAGTCATTGTTTTAAGAGGAAAACCCAAAACATTTAAAAACAGTCAAAGAATATTCCACCATTATTTCCAGAAAAGCACATTGATTTCCGTATAAAATCTGTGATGGTGATAATATACATATGTGGGCAAATTTACACAAATGTATATGAGAAAGATCAAATCCTCAGATCATTGTTCATCAAAGAATCTCTTATTAACAGCATTTTAATTTGGCATTTGAGGTCAGAGAACAGTCAAACATAATACTACATGATTTTAAATAGGAGAGATCACAGCTCCCATGACAGAACAGTAAGAAACCTTTCAGAAAGCCTGTTCCAGAATTTCAGTAGCAAGATTGGAGAGTTTTATACAGCTTAAGAGCTTTTGTATAATTTCAAAATGCAATTCTCTGAGAAGTAGGATAAATTAACTACTCATCGTTTTATTTTAGAACCCCTGAGGTACTAGAAAACCTTATGAGAAAACACTAATGACTACAGAGCAATTACTAACAGGTAACATATTTTACATTTGTCTTTCTTAGTTTTAAGACTCTGCAGGGCCTCTGCCCATGCCATTTCTATTTGTCTTCTACTTTGTATTTATTACCTTCCTTATATGATGCTTTTCCCCTTATACCTTTTTCTTAGTAATTACATAACCCTGGCTTTTAGCCCTTGTATGAGCCACAGGTTTCTGAGCTCATTTGCTCAGTTCTTGTCACCTTCATCCATTTTCTAGTCCCTATGTTCTTTTCTACTGGGAAACCCCAGCATGCCGCTCTACAGCACCTCTGCTGGACTTCTGATCTCCTACAGTGAACAGAGTCAGAGCATTTGAATACTCACAGTCCTGTGTAGACCTCAGATCGTAACACAGCCAGGGCACATCCAGGATCTTCCCAGTGAGATGGTTGTTTGCTCCAAATGAGGAAAAGGTGAAATGAAGCAAAGGAGGGTGTATTCCATTAAAGGTTATATGTTCTTCATCTCTAGCACACGTCGTACAAAGGGATAATGCCCTCCACAAAGGAAGGTCAAGAGAAGATTTGTTTCTGATGAATATCTATGCAACTTTTTATGTCATAGACAATATATTCATAACAAGAAACAGAAAATAATATAAGCCCATCATAAGACATCCAGAACATACTAAAAATTAATTTGCTAGTAATTACATGGAGAAAAAAATGAATGATAGGAATTGATATTTTTATACAAACTATATTATAAAACTTTTCTGTTGTCATATGAAATTAATTGTACATAATAGATGACTAGATATACAGTGGCATTTATACATTTTCTTAGATTTTTTTTCTTAATATTTATAAAATGTTCTTAGAAATACTTCTAAATTCTTTAGAATTTTATTTGGTTTTGTGTGAGGAGTTGTTCTGCAATTAACTATTTCTCATTTACAGTAATGCAGATAATTTCCTATTACTTATGGATTATTATTTATTTAATGAAACAAAACCACGACTATCAATTATTTGTTAATTGCGTCATTTTCTTTAAAATTGTATTTACTTAAAGACTGGTTCTGTCTGTATACTAAGATATTTCCTGAGGATTTTTTTCTCATCCTTTTACTTTTTAATTTTTTTAAATTATATGTGTGTGTGTGTGTAAAGGTGATTGGGTAAATGCTTGTGTGTCAGGTTATACATATGTAAATTAGAGACAACTTGTGGGAATTGCTTCTTTCTCTCCACTATATGCATCCTGGGAATGCGATTCAAGTCATCAGGTTGGCTGCAAGTGCCAGGCCTTTTTGTGATCTTTTCTTTTTTTCTGTTTTCTTTTTTCTTTTATGTTTTTCTTTCTTTCTTTTTTTCAAATTATTTACACTTCACCCATTGCCCGCCTCTCCCCATGCCAACTTCCCTCTCTCGGTACACTCCTCAACAGTTCTTCATCCCAATCCCTTTTCTATTTCCCCTTGCCTCCGAAATGGTGCAATCCCACTAGACCTCCTCCTTCTCTGGGGCCTCAAGTCATTCCAGAATTAGGCACATCTTCTCTCACTGAGGTTAGACCAAGCAGTCCTCTGCTATATATGTGCCAGAGGCTTCAGACCAGTCCATGTATGCTGCCTAGTTGGTGGCTCAGTCTCTGGGAGCTCCTAGGGGTTGAGTTTAGTTGACACTGCTGTGATTTCTATAGGGTCACTCTGTCCTTCAGCTCCTTCAATCTTTCCCCTAATTCAACCATATGGGTCCCAGACTTTAGTCCAATGGTTGAGTATAAATAAATGCATCTATCTCAGTCAGTTGCTGGTAAGGCCTCTCAGAGGACAGCCATGCAAGGCTCCTGTCTGTAAGGAAGTCATAGCATCATGCCTTGGTGCCTATGCCCCCATGAGATGGATCCCAAGTTGGGCCAGTTAGTAAACCACCTTTCATTTAGTCTCTTCTCTGTTTTTGACCCTGCAGTTCTTTTGGAAAAGGACAATTCTGGATCAGAAATTTTGACTGTGATTTAATAACCCTGTCCCTCCTCTTGAGCCCCTGTCTATCTACTGGAGGTGGACTCTTGGAGTTCCCTCTCCCCATTGTTGGCCATTTTGGATAAGGTCACCCCCATTGAGTCCTGAGTGTCTCTTACTACCCAAGTCTCTGGTAATTTCTAGAAGGTCCCTCTACCTCTCACCCACCAAGACTGCTTATTTCTATTCATTCTGCTGGCTTCTCTCCTGTCCCTCGTCCCCATACCTGAGTCAGTCCCCCTTTTCTCTCCCCTGTCCCGTCTTCCTACCCACTCCCACCAAGGTCCTCTGGCTCGTATGACTATTTTTTTGATCCTCCTTCTAAGTGGGATTGAAGCATCCTCACATAGGCCTTCCGGATTGTTAAACTTCTTATGATCTTTGGGTTGTATCATGGGTATTCTGTACATTTTGGCTAATATCCACTTATCAGTGAGTACATACCATGCATGTCCTTTTGGGTCTGGGCTACCTCACTTAGGATGATGTTTTCTAGTTCCATCCATTTGCATGCAAAATTCATGAACTCTTCATTTTTAAAAGCTGAATAGTATTGTGTAAATAAACCACATTGTCTATATCAGTTCTTTGCTTGAGGGACATCTAGGTTGTCTTCAGTTTCTAGCTATTACAAATAAGGCTGCTATGAACATAGTGGAACTTGTATTCTTATGGTATGGTGAGGTATCTTTTGGAAATATGCACAGGAGTGGTATATCTGGGTCTTCAGGTAGATCTATTTTCAATTTTCTGAGGAAGTTCCAGTTGATTTTTAGAGTGGTCGTGCCAGTTTCCTATCTTGCCAGCAAGGAAGGAGTGTTCCTCTTTCTCTATGTCCTTGCCAACATGTGCTGTTACTTGAGTTGTTGATTTTAGCCATTTGGATTGGTATAAGGTGGAATCTCAGAGTCATTTTGATTTGCATTTCCTGATGACTAAGGACTATGAACATTTCTTTAAGTGCTTCTCAGCCATTTGAGATAGTTTCAACATCCATCAACTCTGTCAGTATGGAATAAATTTCTGTATTTAGGACCCTGCAAAAATCTAGATTCATTTTTCATATAAATATTATTTCATCATAAGTAATCCCAGGTGTTATCTGTTAGCTGCATCCTTGATAGGCAATAGATTTGTCTGACAAATCTGGCTAATTTCTGAATATTATTCTTGCTCATTTGATCTAATTTTCACCCAGACCGTCTTCTCTTCTTCAGAAGACTATTGCAATATTTGATGCCTGGTACTTATTTGCCTTACTTCTTTTCTTTTTAAAAGGAAGCTTGGTTATAATTAGATAAAATCCCTTCATGTTAATTATAAAAAGAAAAAAATATTAAGCTTTCCAAAATAAAAGAACAACCTGGTGCAAGACAGTAAATATTTTCATCTTTGTGACAGAATTCTCTCTTTGATATAAATATTCATCTCAGTTTTATGGTGTGAACATAGTTATAGTCAACACATAAATAAGCAACTATGCCTGCATTGACAGTCACAAAACTGGAACTTGGGAGATTTATTAGTATTTAAATGCTTTCTGTTCAAACTTGAGGACATGAATTTGGAACCCCAGCTTTCATGCCCAGCCAGGCATAGTCACATATGTTGATAACCTCAGTGCTGAGGGCATATGAACAAGTAGACTCCAAGAACTCACTGACTTGTCAATCTAGACAAATCAGTGAATTCCTATTTTAAGACATGTGGTGGAGACTGATAGAGAAAGACACTAAACATTGAACCCACACATACTATATCGACAGGCTATGAAAATGTGTCCCTGTTTCTCAGTTGTTAATCACTGTGCTTGTGGCACTAGGCTAGCATGTTATTTAAATGTATGTCTCTTCCTCAAATGCCCAAAACAAAAAGGCAAGCTGCCATATGTGGAGGTCACATAGCCTTCAATATCAAAAGGTGACATAGAGAGAGATGGACTGGGCATTTTCCTGCTGATGATTGGTTTATACTGGATGAATAAGGAGTGTGGCTTTTTGATAATAAAAGAGCTGGCAGCTGGACCTAGGGAAGAAAGACTGGGAAAAGGGACCAGACCAGGCAGAAACCAAAAGGGAGCAGGTCAAGGGACTAGGGCTAGTGAGAACCATGAGGAGAGAAGTTGTGCCAGTTTAAGTCAGATGGGCTAACCTAGGAACTGCCACAGAAAACAGGTCTACAGCTTTATACAATACAGATGTCTCTGTGTCTTTATATATGGACAAATTCATAACACACACACACACACACACAAAACCTTTCAAAACTTATTAACAAAACCAACTCATCTACTAGGTTCTATATAAAGGTTGTCCTTTGTAAATCCTGGTTTACAGAGGTTTGTTCCCTAAAGAATGTGTTACCTAGTGTTGTAGAGAGCTTTTATTTACTTTATATAAGTATAATTCCAATATATTTGTTTTCTTAGATTGAGAAGATCTGGCTGATTCTATGATAATCTGGCAGCCAAAAGCCAGCCCCTATTTGCCCTTGAACAACAAGACTTGGGGAGAATATTCAAGACAACAGACTTGGACATGTCTGCCTCAAGGATTCAAGAACTCATCCAAGGCACACGAGGACTTGGGTGAGTACTGGTGGGTCCATCTCCAAATAGATTTGTTCCACTATGTATTGAGGACACCCGACTTAGGACATGCCAGGAGGCCACATGAGACCTACTACAGGAGCTTAGTAAATTTGACTCCCGAGTATCTGCTAAGAAGGCCCATCTTTGTCAACTTAAGGTCACCTATCTGGGGTATATTTTTAAGAGGACTGGCCAACACACGCTTTCAGGCACACAGGAAGCAAGCCATCTTTAGCATTCCAGATCCATCAACCCAAAGGCAAATATGGGAATTTCTAAGATCTACTGTGCTTTGTAGACTTTGGGTGCTAGGGTTCACTGAGATAAGCCAAACCATTATATGAGGCCATCAGGGACCAAGAAAAAAATAGACCCCTGAGATGCACATGGCTTTTAAGACTCTAGGAAGAGCCTTATTAGAGGCACTGGCCTTGGCCTTCTGGACGTTCACAAATCTTTCCACCTGTATGTGGATTAGAGAAAGAGGAATAGCAAAGGGAGTGGTCACTCAAACTGTGAAACTTTGGAAAAAAACTGTGGCTTATTTATCTAAAAAGCTGGACCCAGTGGCCCAAGGATGGGCAGCCATCCCCAGAATTATAGCTGCTACTGCCCTGCTAATCAAGAATGCTGACAAAATAACCACGAGGTAGGAACTTGTTATCACCACCCCCATGCAATTGAGGGAACCCTCAAGAATCCTCCCAGCTGATGGTTGCTGTTCAGTGCCAGACTGGTACACTTTCAGGCTCTACTTTTGAATTATCTTCCCTAAACCCAGTCATTATGCTACCTGAGAGGTCCTCAGATGTGAAGCATGATTGCTCCATAGTTCTGGGGCACTTTCAGAACATCGGGCCTGATTTAACTGAAATACTCTGGCCAGATGTGGAATTTATCTACTTCCCAGATGGGAGCTTCATCCAGAATGGTAAGCAGGGGCTGTGGTAATGCACTTGGACTCTGTTATTGGGACAACTGCTTTGCCACTGGGAACTGCATCCCAGAAAGCTGAACTAAAGGCTCTAACCCGGGCTTTAAAACTGGCAAACTGAAGATCCTGTGCCACAGAGCCTAGAGCTGATCCTGTGCCACTGCACTCCATACCCAAATACCCCCAGGAGTGAGCTGGTCTCCCAACAGTACTAACACACAGGCTTGCAGCAGGAACAAGCCACATTCAGGGACAACAAGACCATCTAACACCAGAGATAACCAGAGAGTGACAAGAGCAAAAACATAAGCAACAGAAACCAAGGTTATTAGGCATGATCAGAACCCAGTTCCCCCACCACAGCAAGCACTGGATACCCCAACACACCAGAAAAAGCAAGACTCTGATTTAAAATCACATCTCATGATGATGATAGAGGACTTTAAGAAGGACATAAATAACTCCCTTAAAGAAATACAGGAGAACACAGGTAAACAGGTAGAAGCCCTTAAATATGAAACACAAAAATCCCTTAAAGAATTACAGGAAAACACAACCAAACAGGTCAAGAAATTGAACAAAACCATCCAGGGTCTAAAAATGGAAATAAAAACAATAAAGAAATAACAAAGAGGGACAAATCTAGAGATAGAAAACCTAGGAAAGAGATTAGAAGTCATAGATGCAAGCGTCACCAACAGAATACCAGAGATAGAAGAGAAAATCTCAGGTGCAGAAGATAACCATAGGAAACATTGACACAACAGTCAAAGAAAATGCAAAATGCAAAAAGCTCCTAAGCCTAAACATCCAGGAAATCCAGGACACAATGAGAAGATCAAACCTAAGGATAATAGATACAGAAGAGAGTGAAGATTCCCACCTTAAAGGGCCAGTAAATATTTCCAACAAAATTATAGAAGAAAACTTCCCTAACCTAAAGACAGTGATGCCCATAAGCATACAAGAAGCCTATAGAACTCCAAATAGATTGGACCAGGAAATAAATTCCTCCCATCACATAATAGTCAAAACACTAGATGTACAAAACAAAGAAAGAATATTAAATTGACAAACTGAGCCATAGCTACAGCAGACATGCCTTTGCTATGGCTCATGTATATGGATCCAAACACCAAGAGAGGGGATTATTGACTGCAAAAGAGAAAAAAATAAGGAAGAAATACTTGCTTTGTTGGAGACATTATTCTTTTCTCTCAAAATGGCCACAATTCATTGCCCCAGGCATCAGAAAGGGACATCAGAAATACCCCGAGGGAACAGCATAGCTGATAAAACCAGAAGGGAGGATGCCCAAGCTCCATTCCCAACATCCTGGTAGCTTTGGTGCACCCTGCACTCCCAGACATCCCTGAATATACTGATGAAGACAAATGACATCAGGCAAAGGAATTTACAGAAGATGCAGATGTTTGCTGACCTCTAAAGGATGTACTATCCTACCTAAGGGATTTGCTAAGCAACTTAGCCATCAGATTCATCAAGATCATACCTGGGTTCCCAAGAACTGAAGGAATTGGTGTGAGGGGACAGGTACAAAATATTTAACTTAGGACAGTTGGTTGATCATGCCACCTCAGACTGTGCCACCTGCCAGGCTGTGAACTCCTCAGGCCCCAATCAAGGAACAGCACCAGGAACCAGAATCAGGGCTCAACGTCCAGAGACTAATTAAGAAAAATATTATACAGAAATGAAACCAGGAACATCTAGATATGTATATTTACTAATTTTTATAGATAACTTTTCAGAATGGGTAGATCCTTATACTACAAAGAAGGAGACTACCAATATATTGGCAAAGAAGCTTCATCATACTCAGACATGGCTTTCTTGTCCTGCTTGAGTCTGACACTGGAGCAGAACTTATCTCTCAGGTAACTCAATCTCTAGCACAGATTTTGGGAACCAGTTCGAAAGGCATTGTACGTATAGATCCCAGAGCTCAGGGTAAATATAGAGGATAAATCAGACCCTGAAAGAAGCCTTGACCAAATTAACTCCTGAAACTGGTGGTGACTGGGCATCTCTCCTATGAAAGCATAGGAGATATAGGGGTGGAAACACTCCCAGTACTTTATGTCCCTCCTCCTTTTTGAGATTCTGTACAGAAGGATCTCATGGTATCTAAACTCCAATTTGATATCTTATCTGAATATGACCAACATAAGTTTTCAAAATCCTGGAAAACCCTCCATAGGGTCCAGAAGCAACTCTGACCTGCCATCTGCCAAGTTTATGACTCTGCTCCTTTCCTAAACACCCATCGTTTTGAACCAAATGACAATGTCAGGTTTAAGAGATATAACCACAGACTCTGAATCTTGATGGAAAGGACCTCACACAGTGATCCTGACCACACCTATAGTTGTTAAGGTGGATGGAGTCAGGGCATGGATACATCATTTCCGTGTTAAGCCTGCCAGGAGTCATAAGATCCTGCAGTTGAGATCACAGCAGAGGAGACTTCCAGCCAAACTGCCACAAGAACAATGGACTATCACCCCACATCCTGTCAATCCCCTGAAACTGTGATTCCAGTGCTCCTGATCCTGCTTGTTTACTGTTTAGATTTTGCTTGCACCCTCCAGTAGCCCCCTCACTATCTGGATACCCCCAGGCAGTGATGCAACAACCTAGTGAACTCATCAAGTTCACAGTGGCTGACAAGAAGGACGATTAGACTGCCGGTTCTGAACTCTGGACTTAACCCAGAACTGTTGGTTACTAGAAAAGGACTCTGCATTGAAAATAAAGTATCCCCATCCTAGTCCAACTTTTGCAACTACACTGTAACTCCTACTGTTGCAGGATACATGCTGATCCCAGAGAGTGCTTGGTGGGCTTGTACCTCAGGGCTTACTCCATGCATTTATTACCTGGTTGTAAATACTACTGAGGATTTTTATATTCTAGTACAGCTTGTACCCAGAGTGACTTGTTACTCTGAGAAGGATGTCTTCAACTAGCTAGCACCTCCAAACAATTGAATTAAAAGGGTGTCCATTTCCACTGTGTTACTAGGTTCTCTCCTTGATGTAGGGCTGGCTAGAGCTGCTAGTGTAGGGGCCAAAGAAACATCTCAAAAATTTGAGATGACCCATTACTGAAAGGGCAGAATGAGAATGCTAGGCTGATTCCATGGCAGGCTTCAAATTGGCAGTTAAGGGGATTAGGCCTAGGAACTGGGCATGTACAAAACTGGTATTCAAAATGTTAAGCCAAATCATGTCCTCTATCAACATTTCAAATGAAACAACTCAATCATTTTCTGCCACATGAATATGTATCTGACCTGTGGCAGAGAAGGTAGAATATTAACTAAAGAAAGTAAAGTTTAAATTATTCCACTGCTATTCCTTTTGTTAGATAAGATGTAGAAATGCTTGTAGGCAGCCTGGCTGTTTTCTACTATTGAAAATATTTGGATTTTGTTCCTAGTGTAGTTTCAATACATTAAATAAAACACAAAATATGTTTCCATAATTGTTGATCTGACTCAGAAGTTATAGAAGATTCAGCTATTCTGATGGATTTCCCTTCCAGAAAGCAGAAGAGGAACTGTAGTGGAAATCAAGGGTACATGAATGCTCTGTCTCATTGAATGAATACTGATGCTCTAAAGATCCTTTAAGAAGAAATTATCGTATTTTCTGCCTCACCAAACACAGACATCATGCCATGTTAGCACTCAAATCAGACAGATTTACAATACAGTGTGTCCCTGGGAAGATTATCAAATGAAGACTAAGTGACCATACACAGGTAGTCATTAGCAACCTCTCTTATTCTAGTCACATGACTGTCTCAGACTGTCATTTCCTGCTGTTTCTCACCCTGGAGTAAGCAGAGAAGAGCCCTCCCTGTGAGCTTTAGTTTCTCTGTCTTTGCAGATCTCTGTATCTTTTTCCACTCCAATCAGCCCTGTAAGGGTTCAGCCCAACTCTGAATTTTGGTTCAGAGATTATTTTTTTCAAAATAATAATTTTCGTATTCATCTGACTAATATTTTATTATATTTCTGATTTTTAACACTGAATATGCATCACAGTGAATAAAATAAACATTAATAAAGAGTTTTTAAAATTGTAAAACTTTAAAAGTGTGTGTTTATGTATGTGTGTATGTGTTTGTGTCCATTACATATAGAATATTTTATAAAATTGGATAGATATAATACAATTGGGTCATTAATTCAAATCTCTGAATATATCTGCTTGATGATCATGAGGCTGTTTCTGTGAACAAAGAATCTAAATTAACAGTAGATCCCAGGGTACTGTTTATAATTTCTTCTCATATATTTATTGCCACTAGTTTCTCCTGGGCTCTCTGTAGTCTCAGACTCAACGTGAGCTTCTTTTTATTTACTATTTTAATATATTTTAATAAACTCACACCCTAAAATTTTTATTAGGGCTTTCTTATTAAATTTTCTACTATATATTTCCACTTTTTTTGTAGAACTCTATATTCTGACAATACATGTGTCATTTAGTTTCTTCAGAAGTTTTGAGTGTGTGTGTGTGTATGTGTATGTATGTGTGTGTGTGAATGAGAGAGAGCTTGAGGGGGGAAGGAGACAGAGAGGGATGGGAGAGGGGGGAGGGGAGGAGGAGGGAGAGAGGGAGGGGAAGACAGAGAGAGAGATTTCAATGGGATTGGGATGTGTTTTCAATTGGCAAATAAGAGTAAAACTCTTATGTAGCTGAGGATTGCCTTATCTGGCATCAATGGGAGGGGAGGCACTTGGTCCTGTGGTTTATTGGCCCAGCAAAGGGAGATGCTAGAACAGTAAGGCCAGAATGGGTTCCTGGGTGAGGGAGTACCCTCTTCAAGGCAAAGGAGGGTGGGTGAAATAGGGTGTTTGTGGAGGGGAGACTGGGAAGTGGGGAGACATTAGAAGTGTAAATAAAGAAAATAATTAAAAAAGAGCAAAACTCTTATCAACATTAAATTGAATTGTGAAGTTTTTCACTGCCACTTAACTCTTTGTCATTTGAGATCAGATCAAGCTCTTTCAATTTACTCAAATGACTCAAACACAGTGAGTATGTTACTAATCCCTATGAGATTTACAGGCAAATTTGCATTAGATATCTGTCAAAATATGACTAAGTGAATTGAATTTAAAAATGATGGGCAGACATATTCAACATGACTTTATATCAAGTAACAGCAAGATATATTTTGTTTTTGAGATGCTATAGCATTTTTGTTTAGAACTTTTTAAAGGGGGCTCCTTATATGTTTAGAATTATTTGAAATATAAAGCCTAATTTTTATTTTATTAAAAATAGTAGGCATCATTAAATACTCATGCTTTCAAAGATTAGAATTATTAAAATTTCAGAACCTATTTGGAGATTTTGGAATCAATGCTCTTCGTGTCTTAAAACTGTTATTTAGATAAAGGGGGAAGACATGAGCAAGACAAAACACTCATGTAGTTCCAGTTAATATTTTTCAAACCCTTAGTAATAGAAAGAAGAATATAAATGCCCTCATTTCATACTTGAAAACAACTAAACTTGAACATTACTAATGCATTCAGACTGCAGAGGCCAACTTGAAATTGATTTTATTTCTCTTTATCCAGTTGTAATCCATTCTCTACCCTTCTCTACCCTGGTGGGCTCCAGCACCTGTGTCCAGTCTCATTGTTTTCTTCTTACTTTCTGTCTTCCAGCCTGGAGGAGATGACATGAGGCACTGTTGGGGTGGGTCCCCCAAAAATTATCTAGTGTTCATTTTCCTGATCTCTATCTGATTTGACTGTACTTATTTACGTGGGTTATGTGGTTGTGAAGCCACAAGTGAGAGAAATATTGGAACAAGATTGTATATTGAATGACGAAAAATTTGTGTTGGAATAGAAGGAAAGATGAAACCTCTTAGAGGTGTCATGGCAAAAGATAACCTGGCAGGATACCTGATAGCATGTGCTGTTCTGCGAAAGCTAAAAAATCTACTCCTTTAAAAAGGAAGTCACCCTCCATAAATAAGACTGGTCTCCTAGAATGCATACAAGGAGGATACTTTAATAATGTAGAAGTTTCTAGCCTTTTATCAGGGACCACAGTGTGTGGAGCACTACCAACATTTGGATCATGTTTACCACTTCACTGAGTGATATTATATAGGTCACTCTACTATGTGGCACCCTGCTATATGTGTATAGGGAATATTGTGTTAAACTGAGTTTTATGTGACATACAATATGAAGCCTCCACTCTATGTGATCTATTTAATATTTAACAATTACGGTTTCAATAAAAAAAAATCCTTGATATCACATCATTCATTAAAAAACTCAAAGAGAAAGGGGGGATGAGATTATCACATATGTATTTAATGCTACACATTTGTATAAGTATTTATAGGAATAACTATAAAGCCAAAGCATGTTATATAAGTTCTCCTTTAAATGAATATGCATTGTCAAAAATTAGGATAATACCTGTGATTTAAATAGTTGCTACACATTTCTGAAAGGTTTTCAATGGGTTTTGGTCTGATACTGTTCCTGATCTTAACATCTGTGACCACTTAGGTGGTGTCATCTTGTATAATTAAGATGAGCAGATGCATATTTTATGTAAAAGATGAGGAATAGCAAGGTGGCATGCTTCTTTGAATAGTTACACATTCGCAACGTCTGCACATTATTCTTCCAATAAAACTCCTAGTGGTTTTATACCTTCCACTTTCTTGTTCCCTGTTGCATTTTAATTGATTTTCTAAACTATATTTTATTTTTTTAATTTTTAAATTTTTAATTTTTTAAAATTATTTTCCCAATATGCTTTCATACTGTTTTAATTACATGCAAGTATTAAGGTCAGTTCTAGGTTGAAGAACTACTAATTCAGTAGATGCGAATAGTCAAGAAATGAGCAAGACAATAGACACAAATAATCAAAGAACAAGGAAGGCAGTAAACAAAGTTCCATGATCACCCCTGTGATCACTGTTTCTAAGGGCTTAACAGAATGATCAAAATATATGAGCCTACTTCCCTGTCATAGCCCAAAGTCATTTTCATGCCTGAAGCCTACTTCTTTGTTCTAGCCTAAGATTTAGAGTCCTACCTGAAATTATTTCTTTCTTCTAGCCTAATGTCAGATTCCTGCCTGAAGCCCATTTCTTTGTTCTTGGCCAATGTCAGATTCCTGCCAAGCAGTCCAAAAATCTCTCCACATTTCCCCCTTTTTTATTTCATAAATAAGACTGAGCCTGTCTTAGGTCATTCTGACAAGAATGCCTTCCTTATCTGTAATGGAATATGCATTATCAAAAGCAATGCACTTCTGTCTTAGGTTGGTAAGGCTCTGTGGAGATTCCTACCTGTTCTTGTCTTGCCAGTTAAATTAATAACTCTGTCTGGGGGTCCATTTTCAGTTTCAAGCCATGTACTTCGGCTGCCAACATGTTGATGTTGTTAAAGACAAACCTTCACACTATGGGCAGGAATAAAAGTATTCCCAGGACAAAAAGGGCTAGCATGATCAAGCTATATATGCCATTCTTGACACCTAACAAAAATGGAAATGCTGACCCCAAGCCATGGATAATTTTATCAGCAGTATCTGCAGCATCAAAGCTCAGCAGAGTAGCATTCTTTAAATTCATAATCTCACTATGCAAAGTTAAACCATTCAGAGAGGTATAAGACTTATGTCAAACACCCTGCAAGTCTCTTTAAACATTTTCTAATTATAATGACTATTCTTGTAAATTTTAGAAGTAACACAATTCCATTGGTATTTGGCATGACACTTGAGATGGGTCCTTACTCTTAAACTCTGAACTTCATTCCAGTAATTTGAATAGGATAAAGAGCATCAATCTATGGTTCTACATGCCTATCTAAATCCTAGTGAATACTCAACACATTAGCAACATTTTTTGCTAAATGATTAACAATAGTAGCTGTCTCAGCTTCTTGTGTCAAATCAATTGCAGAAGCAGTGGTGCTTGCTATTAATGTAATTAAAGCTGTTATACTAGCAATAGTTAAGCCCACTACACTCTTGCTTCTCCTTAAAGCCTGACTCACTTCTTCCAGTATTTGCAAGCTTTTTTTCAGAATACCAAGGTTCTGTAATTCTCAGGGCAATAAAATAAAAGCTGGTTTATAGACCCCCTTAACAGACATGCCAGGTTTCAACATACAAACACAATTAGAAAGCTTACAATCAATACAACTGACATTAAATACTGTAGAAGAACCAAAAGTAATTTTAACATGACAATAGAAAGAGCCTTAACACATGCACTAACACTTGTTTAGAATCCAGATCCTGTCCCAACTTTATCTCTTGCTAACATACCATCATAGAGATCTGCAGGTAACTTCCAAAAATGTCTCTGAAAATATCCAGAACCAGCCTTCCAAATGAAGACTGTCATTTCCAATGTTGGATTGATTTCTAGACCAGTCCATGATTGAGTCAGAATATTTGGTCACATTTAAGAAAAATACAAGAGTCATTATAACTTCTCTTTTGGATTCTCTGTCCCACAATTTATAATGACTTGAGGCAAGGCAGCTTGTTCCATCTGGGATATAGGCAATCAAAGGAGGGACAGAAACATATGTCCAGTACAGCTTCTCAGTCACTATTGTCAGGGCACTCGGCAAGATAACAGGTCAGCATTATACTTTGTCCCAGCATTAGCATGTCTCACCAATCACTCTGGCAGTCACCATGCTCCTTCAGTATTTTGCAGAAAAAAACATAAAGATGCTCTCTTTCTCATATTAAATATCTGATTGGGTTCATGTCATATGCCCATAAGTGGATCCTTCAATTTCAACCAGGCATAAGCATGCCTAGTTATAGGGTGCCATAGACACTCAACAGAGAGTTCCTTGGCATCCGAATTTTTAAAAATTTAAAATAAAAAGAACATGATTTAAATAAATTTGTTGTGTGCAGGGATATAACTTCCCCTTTTTTATTTTATGAAGATATTGTTTTAAAGTTTCATGGGCCCATTCCACAATACCTTGTCCTTGAGGATTACAAGAAATCCTAGTAATATGGGTAATGTTAAATTGAAAAGTTAAAAAGTGTCAAATACTTGACTGAAATAGCCACTTCCATTATCTATTTTAATCTGATTTGAAACAGCCAGCATAGAAAACAATGTAGGTAATAATTAATTAATTACATCTGAGAGTGTGTCAATAGTCACATGTACATATTTTAATTGTTCAAAATCAGAAATATTAGTATCATCAATTTGCTATAATTGATTAGGTATGAGTCCTCGAGGATTAATAAAATTATTTGGTACAGGTAGAAATTGAGGACAATCAGGACAAGTCTTAACAATTGACATGCAGATTCTCTAGAAATACCAAATTGTTGTCTCAAGCTATTACTATTTTGATGATGTAAAGAATGAGATTGTTTGGCTAGCTGTTCGTGTAAGGCCTATAATCTGCCTGGTATACAAATCTGCTGTGGCATTGCCCTAAGGGGTCCAAGCAATCCAATATGGGATCTTAATGTTGTATAAAGTTAAGGGACAGTACACTCTTGTAAATAATGTTGTATTTGCATAAGTAATTGCAAAATTTGAGAATTAGCAATATCTAAACATAGAATAGTTTTAAGCAATTGTAAACATTGAACTATATATTGACTATCAGTGTACAAATTAAAAGCTTGATTTTTCATAATTTCTTTTTTTTTAATTGGATATTTTATTTATTTACATTTCAGATGTTATTCCCTTTCCCCATTGCCCCCCCCCCAAGAAGTCCCTTTCCCATCCTCCCTCCTGCTGCTTCTATGAGGGTATGCCCTCAAGTATCCTCCTACCCTTGCCTCCCTGCCTTGGCATTCCCACACACTGAGGCATCCGGCCTTCAGGGGACGAAGGGCCTCCTCTCCAACCTATGCTCAACAAGGAGACAGCTATTTCAGGCTCCTGTCAGCATGCACTTTCTGGTATCCAAAAAAGTGTCTGTGTTTGTTCTGATTTTATTAATTTGGATACTGTCTCTGTGCACTCTGGTTAGTCTGTCTAAGGGTTTATCTATCTTGTTGATTTTCTCAAAGAACCAGCTCCTGGTTTTGTTGATACTTTGTATAGTTAGTTCTTTTTGTTTGTATTTGGTTGATTTTAGCCCTGAGTTTGCTTATTTCATGCCTTCTACTTGGGTGTATTTGCTTCTTTTTGTTCTAGATGTACTGTCAAGTTGCTAGTGTATGGTCTCTCCTTGTGTTGAAGTTTTTTATCCATTATCCTGTGTAGGGCTAGATTTGTGGAAAGATATTGTGTAAATTTGGTTTTGTCATGGAATATCTTGGTTTCTCCATTTCTTTTTGGAGACACTTAGAGCTATGAGTTTTCCTCTTAACCTTGCTTTCATTGTGTCCCACAAGTTTTGGTATGATGTACCTTCATTTTCATTAAATTCTAAAAAGTATTTAATATCTTTATTTCTTCCTTGTACAAGTTATCATTGAGTAGAATGTTGTTCAGTTTCCACGTGTATGTAGGCTTTCAATTGTTTTTGTTGTTATTGAAGACCAGCCCAAGTCTGTGGTGATCTGTTAGGATGCATGGGATTATTTCAATTCTTGTATCTGTTGTGGCCTGTTTTGTGACCAGTTATATGTCAGTTTTAGAGAAGGTACCATGAAGTGCTGAGTAGAAGGTATATTCTTTGTTTTTGGATGAAGTGTTCTATAGATATATTTTAAATCCATTTGGTTCATAACTTCTCATAGTTTCACTGTGTCTGTTTAGTTTCTGTTCCCATGATCTGTCCATTGCTGAGAGTGGGGTGTTGAAGTCTCCCACTATTGTTGTGTGAGCTGCAATATGTGCTTTGAGCTTTAGTAAAGTTTCTTTTATGAATATGAGTGTCATTCATTTGGACCATAGATGACCAGAATTGAGAGATTATCTTGGTAGATTTTTTGTTTGATGAGCATGAAGTGTTTTCCTTAACTTTTGGATGAAAGCCATCTTTTATTCAATATTACAATGGCTATTATAGCTTGTTTCTTGGGACCATTTATTTGGAAAATTGTTTTCCAGCCTTTTACTCTGAGGTAGTGTCTGTCTTTGTCACTGAAGTGCATTTCCTATATGCAGCAAAGTGCTAGGTCCTCTTTTTGTGTCCAGTCCATTGGTCTATGTCTTTTTATTGAGGAATTGAGTTCATTGATGTCAAGAGATATTAAGGAAAAGTGACTGTTGCTTCCTATTTGTTGTTGTTGTTGTTGTTGTTAGAGGTGGAATTATGTTTGTGTAGCTATCTTCTTTTGGGTTTGTTGGAAGAAAATTATTTTCTTGCTTTTTCTAGGGTATAATTTTTCTCCTTGTGTTGGAGTTTTCTATCCATTATCCTGTGTAGGGCTAGATTTGTGGAAAGATATTGTGTAAATTTGGTTTTGTCATGGAATATTTTGGTTTCTCCATCTGTGGTAATTGAGAGTTTTGCTGGGTATAGTACCCTGGGCTGGCATTTGTGTTCTCTTAAGTTCTGTATGACATCTGTTCAAGACCTTCTGGCTTTTATAGTCTCTGGTGATAACTCTGGTGTAATTCTGATAGGTCTGCCTTTATAAGTTACTTGACCTTTTTTCCTTTACTGCTTTTAATATTCTTTCTTGGTTTTGTGTATTTTCTGTTTTGATTATTATGTAAAGGGAGGGATTTCTTTTCTGGTCTAGTCTATTTGAAGTTCTGTAGGATTCTTGTATGTTCATGGGCATCTCTTTCTTTAGGAAAGGGAAACTTTTTTCTATAATTTTGTCGAAGATATTTACTGGCCCTCTAAGTTGGGAATTTTCACTCTCTTCTATACCTATTATCCTTAGGTATAGAAGATATAGGTATAACTATATCCTTAGGTTTGGTCTCTTCATTGTATCCTGGATTTCCCAGATGCTTTGGCTTATGAGCTTTTTGCATTCTGCATTTTTTTGACAGTTGTGTCAATGTATTTATTGTATCTTCTGAATCTGAGATTCTCTGCTCTATCTCTTGTTTTCTGTTGATGATTCTTGTGTCTATGACTCCTGATCTCTTTCTTAGGTTTTCTATCTCCAGGATAGTCTCCTCTTGTGATTTCTTTATTGTTTCTACTTTCATTTTTAGATTCTGGATAGTTTTGTTTAATTTCTTCACCTCTTTTGCTGTGTTTTCCTTTAATTCTTTAAGGGATTTTTGTATTTCCTCTTTAAGGGCTTCTACCTGTTCCCCTGTGTTCTCCTGTATTTCTCTAAAAGAGTTATTTATGTCCTTCTTAAAGTTCTCTGTCATCAATACGAGAAGTGATTTTAATTCTGAATCCTGCTTTTCTGGTGTGATAGGGTGTCCAGGACTTGCTATGTTGGGAGAACTGGGTTCTAATGATGCCAAGCAACCTTGGTTTCTGTTGCTTATGTTCTTGTACATGCCTTTCCCCATCTCGTTATCTCCAGTGCTACTTGGACTCACTGTCTCTGACTGGACCCTGTCTCTCCTGTTACCTTGGTTGTATCAGAACTCCTGAGAATCTAGCTGTCTCTGTAATCCTGTGATCTTAAGATCCTGAATCTTGGCATTCAGGCTGCCTCTGGGATCCTGAAATCCTGGTGTGACAAGTTCCTGAGATCCTGTGCTATGATCCTATGTTCCATGGTGTGTTATAGCTCCTAAAAGTCCAGCCTCTTCTGGGTTTGTGGGATTGAGTGCAGAACTGGTGCCCAAGGTCTGTTCAGGGCACAAACACAGACTGGAAGGAACCCATGCCACTGCCTGGGTGTGGGTTCCTAGGCACCTGTGTCCCCAGGGCTCCCAATTACCCCCTGTTTGGGTTGGGTGTTGATGCCTCCTCACCTCCAACCTGGGCATGTTAGAGCTCCTGGGATTCCAGCCTCCTTTGCGTGTTGTGGGATTGAGTGCAGAGCAGGCATCCAAGGTCTGCTCATGGCAGTGATGCAAACCTGAAGGACTAAACTACAATTTTAAATCCTCCTGATTCATTAGGTTAGAACAGATCTCATTTCTTTTTAAGTCAAACAGATTTATTTTACATATATTTATTATATATTATATACAAGAACCCTTTTGTTTTAGGATATGTTTGTGTGTGTGTGTGTGTGTGTGTGTGTGCATGTGTGTGTATGTATGTGTCTGTTTAGTATACTTGCATTTGCCTTTATACCATATTTCTTTATAAATATGCCCTCTCATAGTCAATACTGCAGAATAAATTTATGGATTAATTTTTCTTAAGTACTTACCACCCACCAATATAATTTGAAGTTCATTTTAGCTACAAATGTTCTGAATTTCAAGACAGACTCATCCACGTAGGGCTGACCAGGAGACTGGTGGTCTTTGTCCTTGGGCTCCCAGATGCTGCTGGGTGCTGTGGAAGAACTGAGACTGGGGTCATATGGGCTGGACCAGCCCACAGCCGAGGGGGATGAGAGAGAGAGAGAGAGAGAGAGAGACAGAGACAGAGACAGAGACAGAGACAGAGAGAAGCTCCGGCAGTGCCCCCTGGGTCAGAGACTCTTGGTTACAGCACTAGCTTGGCTGAGTAGGCTAGCTTGGTTGAGTTGGTGGCCTATGTGGCAGGAACATTGAGAAGTATTCTAGCAGGAGATTAAGCAGTGGCTGGGTAGTCAAAGGCCTTCTCCACTGTTCCCCATGGTGGGGCCCCATAAACATCAGGAAGTCCATGGTTTTAAAAGGTGGATTGTCATGGTGGAAAGTGGATGAATCTGGCTGTACCTCCCACCCCTGTATCTCAGTGTAGAACTGAGTTAAATAGGGAAGGAGGAGGGAGGAGGGTATGGGAAGGAATGCTTAATTGGCTATGCCCTCTGGCCTTTAGGTATCTCATTAATATGGAGATCACTTGAGGCCTGTAGTCACACCTTCTACCTGTCCTAGGTGACACAAACCTCTCTTTGAGAGAGGTTGTAGGGGCATAGCCCTACGTGACTGAAAAGCACGGATCAATGGAAGTCTAGTCAGTGTGTCAGGAGTCTGAAGTCTGGGAGTGTGGCGAAATGTATGCTGTTTCTTGCAGGGTCTCCAGCCATCTCTAGCCAGTGTTCCACCAGAAATTAAGCTAAACTTTCATGGTCCCACAGATCTACTTCATAATTCACTTAGTGATACTCGGCTTAGTCTAATGGCTTTGGTCTAGAATGGAGAAAATGGTGATTATTTGGTTCAACAAAAATCTAAATTAAATATAGCGTTTCCTTACATGAAGAATTATAAAAAGTCAAATTCCATATCCAGGAACAATTGATAGTTGTGTCAAAATCATTACTAATTGTTTCAATTTTAGTGTTCTTCATGTTCTAAATCTCTTGAAACATTTTAAATCAGAGATTTTGGCAGAGTTAACAAAATTTGTCAACAAGAAATATCATGTTTATTGTCTGTATTTCACCCAATTTTCTCCTTCCTTCTTGCTCACTTCCTCATATTTTCTTTTTGTACACTCCCTTTCACACACAGACATTATTGCTGTTTTACACAAATCTATACTTTAAATGATCACATATATAAAGTAAATAAATAAATACTAAAAAAGGAAAAATAATCTCTCTTGTTTCTAAGAAATAATATAGAAAATTTCCCACCCAAATAACAAAGCCTCTTGTATATCGAAACGAGTTAAAATTTATGGATATTAAAATTGAAGGACAGTAGTCTCAGATGACCTAGTTTCCTGAAGAGTGGTCTGTGTTTCTCTGAGAATTTAGCAACATTTTCATTTTGCTTTCTAGTCTATAAAGTCTCTGCATTCCCTTTAACATAATGAATGCTTTAATTAGCACTTAGAAGTTCTTGGGTGAAGCTCTGTTATCTGTCTAAGTTAAGCCAAGCAATCTCTGTTTCTTTATGTGTCCTTTTAAATAATTCCCCGCTTGGTCTTTTCCGGTCCTCTGGGCACTCCTCTGACCTGTCAGAGCTTTTGGCCCTCCTAATTGTGCCCTGCAAAGCCACCCCACACCTCTACCCAAGTACTCCTGGACACATGTGACAGCATTACATGTCATCAATTCCAAGTTTTTAATAGTTTAATAGTTTCCAAGTTCAATAGCTACTTTTAAGAAACATATTTGTTCTGATTTTTTTCTTTTCAATTAATGTGTAAAGAAAACAGCCAATTAGTCCACAGATAAAATTGCAGTTTTAAAAGTGATTGAAGGGTCTGAAGAGATTGATCAGTGGCTAAGGGCATTTGCTGCTCTTGTGAGAAACTGACTTGATTCCTAGAAATCAAATGGTGGCTTACAACTCTCTATAACTCCAGTTCCAAGAAATCTGATGCCTTTTTTTTAAATCCTTACTGGGTACCAGACACACTCATGGTACACAAATCTACATGTGTGCCCTCACCTCAATACATAAAATAAAAATGTATGGATTAAAAATATTTAGAAATCTTTTTCATTTCTCTAAAGTAAAATATTTAGGAAAAAGATATTTGGGAACTTATATGTATGATTTGGTAAAAATCATGATCAGCCTTTCATTAAATTTGTTTTCAAAACACTTTTTGTATCATACTTCGACTACAATTAGATAGACAAATTTCAACTGTGTGTGATCTGAAAAACCAGATTATCTATACAGAGAAACTGCAATAGATTCAAATGCAAGCACAGGGCACACTACCAATTACATGGTCTTTATGTGTCCTAATTTTTACTTTTCTTATACAGTAGTTCAGCTTTTGTTATTTTTGATTCTGTTTGGGGGAAACTTTTTTTTTGCTCTTGTCCATACTGTGTGATTTACAGAAATGTAGGTTTTAACACAAGACTTCATTTCTACATAATTCATTACACTGATATTGGACAGTTGACCCCAGCGAATTGTCTCTTTTGACCATTAGAATGAGAAAATTTTGAAGTGACATTGACAGGCTTATGCGGGCAGATCAATATTGTGGACACCTAAAACATAGTAATTTATATTAACAGAAGAGCCTTCAAAGAGAATTCTGATATAATTATTCTACTCTTGAAATGATAGTACCTGCCACCACACAGCTCTTTTAACCTAATTGATGACAATGCAGAAGAAATTTAACTTGTCTACTTGCAACACAATGTGTAACTGTATGTCATTTTATTCTGTGTAAAACTACCAAAAGAACCAACATATGTTTATAGAAGATTCTGTCACATGGTAAAGCTATGACAAGTATGAATGGATTTTTATTATTTGATGTGTTACTGGATTTCAAAAATAAGTTTCAATAATTAAAAGAAACTAGCTCAGGGCTGGGGACCTAATACAGCAGAACATACACGAAACACATGAGAAACTCAGGATTTTTTCTCCAGTACTGCTGCAGAAAAGATAATCAAATGCATGAATAAACTTCCTTATTCTATTTCCAGTGTAGTAGAGATAACCTGGCTTAAAAGAAAAATAAGACCCTCAGAAAACCATTTGTCTACTTTACATTTTGGTTTGTTAAATTCTGGTATTAACTATTATATAAGATTATTTTATCTTTAAATCATATAATGTACTGCAATCTGATATAAGTACGCATCTATTGCTTGCAATTACACTGCATTTGTTATCCCAGTAATTTTATTCGCATCTCTGCATTCATTGTTAGCTGGTTAATTCCTTTTATTGTTGCCTGTATTTTTAGTTATTTCAGATTGAAGCATGGTTTTGTATTTGGAGCTCTTTAGCTCATAATTTTAGGTCTTAAAAGTAAGTATTACAATAAAAATTAAGTAGTTTTCTTGATAGGAACGCTGAATCTCTATTTTTTCGAAATTTTCAAAGAATGACAGTTAAAGTAGGATTTAATATTGATAACTATTTAATCATTCCTTTTCAGTTTCTACCCTGAATACATTTTTTCTTTAATATATAGTAGAGGCTACCAATTTTTCTTCAAGTTTGAAAATTATAAAAAAGAATTAAGATATTATGACAATGCAAGAGATACAAAAGTAGTCTCCACTTAATCTCTGTGTGTCAGATTCCCCACTGGACATTCCACACTCAGTTAATGCTTTAATTTGTAGAGTTACACTGAGGACAATACAATGTTCTTTACATTTTCTCATGAGTTAACATATATTAAACTGTAACTTAATCATTTATTTATTTATAAAATGATTCTGAAGAGTGTTTTACAAAATGTAAAATAAATCCAGGAAGCCCATTTTAATGGAATCTCTTGAACAGCCATGCAAAATATAGTATACCTAAGAATTCTTTTATAAAAACCAAAAGAAGAAGTTTTTATTGTAAAGACAAAATTATAATAAACAAAATTTCTATAATATTAGGAGGTAATATCATAAAAATATCATCTATGACTGAACCATTAAAAGTCAAGTAGATAAAAGTCACAGGATACTTTTACTTTTAACTGTGTGTATGTGTGTGTGTGTGTGTGTGTGTGTGTGTGTGTGTGTGTGTGTAAGGACAGTATGATGATATATTAAGCTAAAGTATAGCTCTTTCTTTGTAAGTGTCATTCTTGTGAAGCGTCTCACTATTTTATTTTTATTATATTTTTCAGTCTATAGTACTGGAAGACTTGCTAAAATGGACTCTTCCAAATAAGCTAATCTTACAGAGAAAAGTAAATACAGTTCCAGTCATGAAGATTATAGCTGAGTTTAGCTTTACTATACCATTTGCTATATCATTACTAAAGTTTACTTTACCTTAATATATCATTCAATAAATTTAGATCTTTACCTACTTGTAATTGCCTAGAAACATATTTAAAATCCTAAGAGAATGCAAAGTAATTAATTACACAAATAAAAATACATTATAAAAATAAGAATTATTGATCATGTAGAAAAGTTACTGACATTAGACAAGCCTATGCAGCCTTCCAGTGCAAGTGTCTCTGCAGTAGTATATTTCGCATATCCACTCTTCAAAAAAGAAGATGTTTTCAGAAGTTTATTTTAAAAAAAACCTGAATCTTTTAACCTTACCAACTAATTAGAGTAAAAAATCAAAACTTAGAAGTTTTATTCAAAGAAGTATTGATTATTACCATACATCAAAATATATAAATAAATATTAAAATGACACCTATAAGTAGATTACCTGTATAATTACTTGTATGTAAAAGTTTATTAAAGCAATATAAAAGTTTCTCAGCATTTGTCAGCATATTATAACAAATAACTTACAAATAAATGCATGATTTGAGGCCTCTCTGACTTCATACATCACCTCTGAACATATCTACACTACTCACTCTATTCATCAAAGAGCTATTTTTTTAGATCATATATGTAGATGTAAGTTTATATGATGTATATGATGTATATGTATATGATGTATGTGTATACGGTGTATGTGTATGTATATGATGTATATGTATATGGTGTATATGTTTATGGTGTGTATATATATGATGTATATGTATATGGTGTATGTGTGTGTATATGATGTATATGTATATGGTATATGTGTATGTATATGGTGTATATGTATATGGTGTTTTTGTATATGGTGTATGTGTATATGGTGTATATGTATATGATGTACATGTATATGATGTATATGTATATGGTGTATGTGTGTATATGT
>NW_021604635.1:7465981-7576795 GCF_004785775.1 Grammomys surdaster | reverse complement strand
TAGTCACAGCAGGGAGGAACCTATAAAAGTTTAACAAATATATATTAATTAAATAATTTTATCTAAGTCAGTAAATGATTTAGAAAAATCAGGTGCATTTCATCAGCCATAACTAATAAAATGTATGGGAATTACACAAAGCATATAATGATTCTATACTCCACAATGGACAATATTTTAAGATTGAAGTACTTTTTAATTTTTTATCAGTTATTATTATTATTATCATCATCATTATTATTACCATCAATCATTATTATTGTATATGTGGATGGCACGTGGCACACATGTGTAAATCAGAACACAACCTTAGGAGTGGGATTTTTCCTTCCCCAGTGGTTGCTAGGTATCAGGCTCAAAGCACAAAAGGATAGTTGTGCAATGGGCACCTTTACACAAAGAACTAACTTGACAAACTTAAAATAAATTATTTGAGATACTAAAATAAACAAGCAAAGAGAAATAGCAAGTCATTCATCTCTGTTCTGGCTCTGGGATGTCCAATTCTGTAAATAGCTATGTAGGAAATTTCAGGCACAATACACTCATATTTGAAGCTTCCTTCTAGAGCACCAGTGCAATGCAACACGTACTGAATCTGAGTCACTAATGCTTAAACCATAGCATTTATACAGCATTTCTCAGTTTATAACATATATTTGTATCAATTAGTTCATCTCATTGTCTTCACTTGTGCTGGATGATTTAATAAAGTAGGAGGTATTGGTGTTAAGTTCTTTTTAAAGGTGTGATTAACAAACACAATTTGATGTATCTGCCAAACAGAAGCTACAACACTGTCAGTCAAGTTTTTACTTCTATAGCTTTAGATTGGACAATAAGGAATAGAAATCAATTACAATAAATAAAATAAATTAACAAAAAGATATCCATTAGTGCTTGTCAGCTTCCTTACACAATTAAAATACATGAGCACAAAGGTTAACTTACCTTTATAGTTTAGAAAGTTTTTCATATGTAAGACCACTTACTTTGGGACCATTCAGTACATGTCAGGATGGAAGTACAAGAGAGAGTAAGCTGCACTTGAATACCAGAAGCTGGGATCTAAGACACGGATATGGATGGACACAAGGGGCTTCCCAGGCACTGCCCCTTTGATGTAAGGAGTCTCACAGGCACTGCCATCACGATGTTCCACCACGTCCTATGCTGCAAATCTGTAGCTTTAACATGCAGACTATTATTGAAAATTCATCTAAAAACAGCACTCTTCATTTTCGGAATATACCACTCTTTACATTACTAGAAAATTGAGATGACTCATTAAATTTTTTTAAAATTAATAAAAAATTTGGCATAGTTCACATTGATATATAAAAGTCAATAGCTTTCCTCATAACTTTAATAGCATATTAGAAACATAAAAGGAAAAATATTAGTGCATTGAAAATAGTAATCAAAATTATGCAACACTTACATAGTACTAAAAAGACATTGATAAAATGTGGCTGAAGATCATTAAACAGGATGGCAAGTAATACAGAGATAAATTCTGCCACAGAATGGCAAAGGTCAGTTCATAAAATGAAATGATTTCCATAAATATCTCTAATCACTTTAACCCTCATGTACAGTAATTTACAGAATAAAATGCCTACACAAGTGTGTATATACAAGAGACATCCAGCTAGCTACAAAATGACTTAATCATGTAAACAAGTTTCATAGTATTCCAAGTTGAGAATGTCTCAAAACTGATATAATATCATATTTTAACTTTTTATATAAAACAAAATTATGAATTCAATTTTGTTATTTACTGTGACATATTTTAAAAAATTCATCCACAAAACTCTATCAATTATTTCATTGTTAATTGTCTCCAGTTTACACTTCTTGTCATAAGAATTTATAATGTGTGGATATCCTTTACCTATTCATGGTGTCAGAGACCTTTTGAATTTAAAATACTGTGCTTTATGTAGTATATTTTTTGAGCACATTTTATGTTTTCTTTAAATAATTTAAATCATTTTCAGATATAATTCACCCATTTGAGGATACAGTTCAGAGGTTATTATCACAAATACTTGCATAATCAGGTAGTCACTGTTAAATTTTCCAAACAGTATTCTAACCTCATATCTGTTTTTCTATTTTTGTTCCATTCTAACTTACATTCTGAGTCCTCAGTTTTTTTTTTTGTTTGTTTGTTTCTTTTTTACTGCTCTGGGTTCATGCCTGACAGCACAACTCTGAAAAAATAAGGATTTGTTTTGGCTCAGGTCTTCTGGTGTGTCAGTCCATCATGACTGGGAAGGTGTAAGAGAGGAGAGTCTGTAAGTTGTGAGCAACAGAAAGTTAAGAAGAGGAAACAGGGAGGGGCTGGACAAAAGCAAAAGAAGCTGTGCACTCACCTTTGTTCTTTTTAATTTGCATTTCATTGGCCATTTGGAGACTTGGTAATATATAAAGTTATTGAATATAGTTCTGCAATGTACATGATGTCTGTTTTGATAAGGATTGCAATAAATCTGTCGATTGTTGATAATGTGACTTTTTAGTGTTTTTTAAATTTATTCTTTTTTTTAAATACACATACATTTATTAAAAAGAATTTGGACAACCTTTTATATTTTGCTAACATGGCATTGTTTATCCTGTTTTTATTTTTTGCTTTAATTTAAGGAAGCGATCGATAGATTGTACAATTGTTAACATTTATTCTTGAAGCCAGTGCTCTGCTCTTCCATGATCAGTTCTTGAGATTCACGCTTTGTTGGAGTTTTTCTAGGTAGCCTCCTGTCTCCGGTCCGCCCTGCCCCACTTCCGGTCTTTCACTCAAAGATTTATTTGTCAGCATTTATCATCCAGAAAGCAGACATCATTGTGATTTCCCAAAGGTACTAGAAGTGTTATTTCCATGTTTGGTTATTAGCTTTTAAGATGGTGTGCTGATTTGGAAAAAACAATAGCATGAGCTCAGAGATAAATGTAGCAGCTTCTCGTGGATCCACATGCTGCAAGTCCTGGCAGGTTTCCTGGAGGGATGCTAAAGCTGTGGCCACAGAAATGCTTCTGGCATGTTCCTTCCTTCATTCTTCTAAAGATAGAGCCTAATTTCCGGGACTTTAAGCATGTATACGTGTGAGTCAACATGATGAAGAATCGGATATCTGATTTGTTCTTGGAAATGATTCTTCCAGTTAGAATCCCATCATTAGAAAATTCTTGCAGTTTTTAAGTTCCTTTTGTGAAGATGCCCTTTCTTGTTTCTTTTTTTTTTCATTTTTTTAATTGGATGTTTTATTTACATTTCATATGTTGTCTCCTTACCCCATTCCCCACCCGCCCAGGAACCCCCAACCCCCTCACCCCTCCTCCTTCTTCTCTGTGGATGTAACCCCTACCTACCCCCCCACTCCCACCTCCCCACCCTCAAATTCCCTCCCCCTGGAGCGTCCAGCCTTCATGAGGTCAAAGATCTCTTCTTCCACCTATGCCCAGCAGGGCCCTCCACTCTTACATATTCAGCTGAAGCCCTGGATCCCTCCCTAAGTGCTCCCAGGCTGGTGGTTTAGACCCTAGGAGCTCTGGTTGGTTGGTATTGTTGCTCTCCTCATGGGGAGCTCTCACTCTAACTCTTCTATTGGGAACCCCATTATCAGTTCAATGGCTAGTTGTGAGCATCTGCCTCTGAATATGTCAGACTCTTGAAGACCTCTGAGGAAACATCCATATCAGGCTCTTATCAGCATGCACTTCCTGACTTCCACATCAGCATATACCTTTGGTGACTGCACATGGCATGGATACTCAGGTGAAATGGTCTTCAGATGGCCCCTCCTTCAGTTTCTGTCCTTCACTTTGTCTCCATATTTGCTCCCTTGAGTATTTTGTTGCTCCTTCTAAGAAGGACTGAATCACCCCCACTTGGTCTTCCTTCTTCATGAGCTTCATGTGGCCTGTGAGTTGCATCTTGGGCATTTCAAGGTTCTGGGCTAATATCCAATAATCAGTGAGTGAATACCATGTATGTTCTTTTGTGATTGGCTTACTTCATTCAGGATGATAATTTCTAGTTCCATCCATTTACCTAGGAAACTCTCGAATTCATTGTTTTTAATAGCTGAGTAATACTCCATTGTGTAAATATACCACATTTTTTGAATCCATTCCTCAGTTGAAGGACATCTGGGTTCTTTCCAGCTCCTGGCTATTATAAATAAGGCTGCTATGAACATAGTTGAGCATATGTCCTTATCTCCTTGTACAAAGCTAATGTCTAAGTGGATAAAGGACCTCCACATAAAACCAGATACACTGAAACTAATAGAAGAGAAGGTGGGGAA
This sequence comes from Grammomys surdaster, assembly GCF_004785775.1. Lineage (NCBI taxonomy): Eukaryota > Metazoa > Chordata > Mammalia > Rodentia > Muridae > Grammomys > Grammomys surdaster. The sequence goes on along the minus strand of NW_021604635.1, from coordinate 7,572,479 downwards.
GAGCCTCGAATACTTGGGCACAGGGGAAAAGTTCCTGAACAGAACACCAATGGCATATGCTCTAAGATCAAGAACTGACAAATGGGACTTCATAAAATTGCAAAGTTTCTGTAACACAAAGGACACTGTCAATAGGACAAAACGACAACCAACAAATTGGGAAAAGATCTTTACCAATCCTACATCTGATAGAGGGCTAATATCCAATATATACAAAGAACTCAAGAAATTAGACTCCAGACAACCAAATAACCCTATAAAAAAATGGGGTATAGAGCTTAACAAAGAATTTTCAACTGAGGAAACTCGAATGGCCGAGAAGCACCTAAAGAAATGTTCAGTATCCTTAGTCGTCAGGGAAATGCAAATCAAAACAACCCTGAGATTCCATCTCACACCAGTCAGAATGGCTAAGATTAAAAACTCAGGTGATAGTAGATGCTGGCGAGGGTGTGGAGAAAGAGGAATACTCCTCCATTGTTGGTGGGACTGCAAGATGGTGCAACCACTTTGGAAATCAGTCTGGCGGTTCCTCAGAAAATTGGACATAGCATTACCTGAGGATCCAGCTATACCACTCCTAAGCATATACCCAGAAGATGCTCGAACATAAATTTATTCTTTAATCATTTTTTACAGTCTAGACTTTATCCCCCTCCCAGTCCACCCTCTGACTGCGCCACATCCCATGCCTCCACCCTCTGACTGTTCCACATACCATACCTCCTCATCTCTCCACCCCCAACCCATCAGACCTCCCCATTCCATGGAACCTCAAGTCTCTTGAGGGTTAGCTGCTCCTTCTCTGACTGAGTTCAGACTGGGCAGTCCTCTGCTGTATATGTATTGGGGGCCTTATATCAGCTGGTGTATGCTGTCTGGTTGGTGGTTCAGTGTCTGAGATATCTCAGGGGTTTATGTTAGTTCAGACTGCTGGTATTCCTATGGGGTTGCTCCCCTCCTCAGCTTCTTCCAGCTTTTCCCTAATTCAACCACAAGGCTCAGCAGCTTCTGTCCACTGGTTAAATGTAAGTGTCTGTATCTGACTCTTTTATCTGCTTGTTGGGTTTGTTGGAGGGCAGTCATGAGAGGTTTCTTTTTGTGAGCACACCACAGTATTGTAATAGTGTCAGGCCTCACCCCACTCCCTAAGCTGGATCCCAATTTGGGCCTGTCACAGGACCTCCATTTTTGTCCCTGAAGTTCTTTCAGACAAAAATTCTGGGTCATAGTTTTGACTGTTAATTCTGCCCATTTGTGAATGTGAAAGGCCCTGTTGTCATATATATATGTATGTATGTATATGTATAGTATGAGTGTGTGTGTGTGTGTGTGTGATCATTCCTAAATAGGACACTACATTTGATCTGTTGGAGCTGGAAACATAGATGTTGTTAGCCGACATGGGAATTCTGGGGATCAAACCACAGTTCTCTGAAAGAGCAGGTAGTATTCTTAACTGGTGAATCTCTCCCAAAGTGCATAACTATATTTATTTCCAAAGCTATTTAAAAGAATGGCTTTACCAGTTTCTTTCTCAGAGCCTTTGTTATTTCTATATTAAAAAGTTCCTGGGTTTTATATGTTGATTTTGCAAGTTCTATAAAGTGACATTTGAAAGAACATTTAATGATTTCTAATACACAATTATTCATCTACCTATGAAGTTAAATTGACTTCTTTTATCCACAAGTGCAGTTCTTACTTGTTTATATATTTATACAATGAAAGATATTTAGATTATGTTTATTTACCCTTTTGTTACTAAGAGCTATCATATAAATATTAGTGTATCAGTTTTATATTAATCTATTTTGTATCATTTATAGTGAAAGTTTTGTTTCTTACCACATTTCAAAAACAGTTGGAATATCTTCCAAAGTGGCTATCCACTACTTGAGGGTAACAATTTCATATATCCTTGTGATTATTTGATTTGTTTTACTATCATGATTTTGAAATACTTCCTGAGGTTTCATTTATATTTCCCTGATGACAATGGCATTATTCAGGTGTTAACAGATATTTTTACATCTGTTTTCCCTGAAAAATATCTATTCATATTGATTTATTAGAATATATCATTATTATTGACTTGTAAACATTTCTTATAGTTCTAGGCAGAAGTTTTTTATAGTATATGTGATTTTAATTCTTTCTTTCATTCTGAGAATTATTTATTTCAGTTTGTGTGTGTGTGTGTGTGTGTGTGTGTGTGTTCTCTTGCCACAAATTCCTTCTTTAAATCATCCAGAAAATTCACTGAGCTTAAATTTGCATATATTTGATGTATGTTTAGGTATTCAGCATTATAACAGCACATTGAGGAGCAAAAGATTTTCACTTATATGAGATTCCTCATTTTCCACACAATCAGTGCTACCCTCATCATGATGAACAAACTGTGAATGTCCTAGGTCTTCTCGTTGTAGGTTTCTATATTTTTATACATTTGCATGAATCTTTTTCTTGTTTTTCCTGGTTGTTATTTTCCAAAATTCCTGGAGATGTGATCAATGCTATTACTTTTGTAAAGACATCAGGTATTACTTCATTCAACATTTGATTTTGTTTTCCATCCTTGCTGGAATTTCAGGCATGTTTTCTATTTTGAAATTTTTCCATGCTTTAAGATGTTATGTTCTACTTTTTTGTTGTTGTTCTTAAATATTATAGTTCCCTTTTAAAAAGTTTTCACTGATATGTCATCAAATTCAACAATTTTTTACTTGGTATGTTCAGCTTTCATCAGAGGTCATTTTAATGTTTTCTAAACTTTACTCTTTACACACATTTTTCACACATATATTCAAATTTGCTTTTGTCTATTTATATGGCTATCTATGACTACATATTGCTAAATTAGAGACTTTTAAATATAAATTTTGCTTCTTTAAATTCTGTATCAAAATTGTATGCTTTATGTTGCATCTGAAACTAGTTTCTCCTCGTGGTTTTTTTTAGAATGTGCTTCCCTTTGTCTACTAGCATGAAGTAAGCTTTTTTAAAAGTCATTTTAATAAATAAGAATAGAAACAATAACAAAAAATTTAATGAAATTTAATCTTAATTTTTTTATTAGGTGATTGTCTTTTCTTTGGTGTGTTATATTTCAAAGTCTTGCATTATACAACCCCCTTCTTTTCCCTTAACACTCCTAAAACAGAGCATGGTCCTTTTAGATTATTTGTCTAGATTCTACTTTTAGTGTAATGAAGACTTGAAGATGCAGGGATAAATCTAGAAATGGTGCCCTTTCGTGTAGCTTTGTCTTTTCCAGGGTTTTCCATCCTCATTCTTGGTATTAAAAGAAGATCAGTCTAGGACACTCAGTGTGCCAAGGTTGAGTCTTCAATGTTTTCTCATCCACTTTAGTTAGTGTTTCTCATTTTAATCAGTCTCAACACAGTGGCTTAATTATTCATTTCTTTACAATCTTAGAGTAAATGTTAAATACTTTGAATGTGCTAAGAAATGTATCATTTATAATTATATACAACACAATTTTTTAAAACTGTGAAAAGTTTGTAAAGTTTACAGTTACTATAGATCTTGGCAATTCCAATATTCATATGAAGTATCAAAAGCTTGGGGAAAGAATGTCGTGGTCATAGAATATTCTTACAGAGTAAAATACTAATTCTACACTTTTATTTGAAGAGTGTTACACAGTATTCAAAACAGAAAACTAGTATTTCTCTGAAATATATATTAAATTGATATCAGAAAGTAAGAAGTTAGGTACATCAATTTCTCTTTGCTTGTTCTAGTTAGGAACAGTCAACCTAATCAAATAAGCCTCTTTGGGTTGTATTACTAAGCATTCACCATGGAAAGATTATATAGAGGTCAAATCTTAACATGCTAGTATTTATATGTGTCTGTGTTAAGGAAAGTGAGTTAGAAGGATCCACTGAATCTAAGGGGCCGTTTTTAAGGGATCTGAATAGTTTAATCTGGGTTTTTGTTTGTTTGGTTTGGTTTTTTGTTTTGTTTCATTTTGTTTCATTTTTTTTCTCTATGGCAACCAGAAAAGGAATAGATACAATTATCTCCAGCCTCTTCCTCATCATACTTCATTATCTCACTCAATGTGGGCCAATCATGCCCCTGCCAAGAAATTTCTCTCTGAAGAAAAAGGCATGTGCATAGTATCCCTTCCTTCACATTGGGTGAGAGAACATGCTACACTGAAAAGATAAAATTATAAAAGAAGATAAAATATACAAAATTCAACATAAGATGTAGATTATCTAGGGGACTTTTGGCACCAACGGTCTTAAACCTGTTCCAGACTAATAATCTGTAAAGAGCCTGAGTACAGTCTTTGGGAGGAGGAAGTATGATTTTCTGTTTGCAGTATTCATTTGCAGATTCCAAAAATCACTTTTGGAAATGTTCTTTGTGTGAAGTTTTAAACTTCAGGTTCTGTCTACTGTTGTTAGAGTGTATCACAGTTGTCCTTTTATTCTTAACCCAAGTTCAAGTTACAAACTTGTTCAGAAATGGGAGTAAAGAACAGCATGTGTGACATGAAAGTCATACTAACATGTAGGATAAGTAATACCAAGGACATCAATACACTAATATCTGAATCTAGTGATGGTTCTTTCCTGAACAAAAAGGACTTAGTAGATGAAAAAGTGAAGCAGGTAGGCAATTCTGTGTAATTTGAAGCATAATAAATGCAATGTTTTCTTTTTGTTGTTGTTGTCATTGTTTTTGTTGTTGTTTACTAGTGAGAGAAGCAAAGAAAGCCTTGAAAGAGAAGAGTTAAGAGTGAGATGAGCATAAGAAAGAGGTTGGAGTCATGTGGTCATAGCTACAAAAAGCTCAAATACACAAGGAATTAATTTCTGCTGCATTTCAGAAGGAAGCAGAGATCTCAAGGGCACTGATGTCACCCAAAGGAGGTAGGTGGGATTTGGGTCTTTAAATCTCAAACAGTAGCACATTACTGAATGATAACTCATGAAAAGGAGGAATATATACCTAATAATAAATTGGTTTTTTTAATTCATCTACAATGTGTCAAGAGACTGTGTGCTGGCTACTATTTATGCTGAATAACATCTGATGATGCTGTGCAAATATAAACTATTTCTTCCTACCTCTAGTAATAATCAGCAAAAAAGCTTTCTGTAGAAGCCTGTGTGGTATACATGATTTGTATTGACAACAATAAGTAAATAATCAAAAGTTCAAAGCCCCCTTCACCAGGAGGTTGGCGATGTGATTCTCTGGGTGTAAGGTGTTTGATGGGCTTACTTGCAGCAATGTTGGTAAAGAAGTTTAAGAATCACCTTTGGGACAAAGGCATTTTACCTCCACTATCATTTATAACAACTACAAATATTCAATCCAAATGCTTTGTTTTCTCTTTTACAGAAAAAAAAAATCAAAATGTAAATCAAAAAAAATCAAAAGGGCTCAGCAGTTAAGAAACCACATTGCTCTTGCGGAAGACCCAAGTTTGTTCTAAGTATCCATGTTTGCAGGCTCATAGCTGACCATGCCTCCAACTCCAGCGGATCCAGAAACTTCTGGCCACTCCAGAAAACTGTATTCAAGTGCATATGCTCACACACACACACACACACACACACACACACACATACCGAGTGATAGAAAGATGCATGTAATTCAAAGAAATCTTTGAAAAAAATACATTAAAATATATTTAATTCTAAACTATCTTTGAGAGCTGAATTATCATTATAAAATACTTTAAATTATAATTTGAACACAAATACAATGCAAACAATTATATCCCACACCCATACAGACCCCATTTTAATTAAATACAACTATTAACTACAAAACATGACTCCCTTTCTCCTTTAAAAATTCCAACTTTTAATATTTTGATAAGTTCAGTATCAAAGGTCTGAATCCAATATAGAATTCCTCAATAATTAAATATATTTTTGTTGACACAGTAAGAAAATAACATAGATGCGATAGATTGTGATTGTGCAGTTCAGTATAATTATCAAATAATTATTGTTGTAATAAGCAAATATAAGTCTAGAAATTAAATCCAGTTAATCACTCGTAGTCAGAATCATTTTCTAAATGATTTTTGCTTATTATGGCAAATTCAGGCAATAGTCCAAAAGGTTTTTTTTTCCTTGATATAATTTCGAAAGAACAAAGTACTACTTAGATTTGCATAATAACCTACTGCTTTCTCCAAGCTTCATGTGTCAGCAAACAGGAAAATTGGAAGAATGTGCATGTTGTTGCAGCATGTCTGATCACATGCATCTGGGAGATCAAAAACACTAGTAGTCACCTTTCCATGTTTGCAATAGCATCTGAAATTAAGGAAAAATATATCAGAAATGCAGATGTTTAGCATAGTAATTCCTCATAGTCTTATGATCATAAGCAAGTAATTCTGCATATGTTAAATGCTCTAAAATAATACATGGGGCATGTTAAGAGGTTAGCAAACATTAAAAAGTATTAAAATATATGAAATTGTAATTTAATGTTCACCATTGAAAATGCTATCTGACCTCATTAACCACAATGTGGATCTGCTGCTATAATTCCACAGTAATGTTAGTGTGGGTTAGATTGTTCTCTAATGGGCCATCTGGCTCCTCTCCAAGTGTCATAGCTTTTGGAAGGAGTTGGGCTTGGTTTAAAAATCTAATTGATTAATTTACAAACTATATAAAATTTGGTGACTTAAATTTTTTACCTAATTTAATTTGATAACAGTTGGCAATGAATGTTTATTGTATGAAATAAGGAGAGTGAGCTGGAGTTCTAAAACTCTTAAATATGTTTCTAAGAAACTCAAGTTTACTGAAAAAAATTTTTTTAGCTATCACATTAACAATACTATATTTTTTAATATTATGGAATTTTTCAACAAAGCAAAAATTGATGATAAATTTTTTTCTCTAACAATACAAATTTCAAAGTACTGTATATCCTTTAAGAAATAATGATTAGTGAAGATATGTTCAGTTTGCAGAGTCATTTTCTTCTTACTATGTATTGGGTAACACAAAAAGAAAAATTAAGAATAACCACCAATTAGCTATCCAAATGTGAACAAGTAAATTAGTATTTTTTAAGAATTTTCATGTGTGTCATACTTAGAATCAAGGACTAATTCAACTGATTAATTAGATATAGCACACTCAGCATATGGAATTGATTCTACTTTTCAAAATAATTTGAGAAGTCTTACTTCACTTCATTCATCTGGTGCTCTACTTCTACCCTAAACTTCTCCATCGTATGAGCTCCTGTTCTTTTGTCACACAGTCAGCGTGACACCCCTTCCTTTCTCTTGACCCTTTCCTTTGGTCTTTCTCTTGTTCTCTTCATCTTTATGGCAAAGTCCACGCTGTTGGCTATGTCTAGTCTACTACTTTATCTTTCATCTCTATTCTAGATTCCTTTAGCTGTTCTTTCCCTCATATCTACAATAATAAAACTTCTCCTCAATCATGCATTGGAGAAGTCTTATCTTCATTTCATTCATCTAGTGCTCAAAAACTAGGAGAGGCATACATGAACTCTCTTCTAAGGGACTCAGTTTCTCTTTTACAAACCAGCTGCTGATTTGATTCTCCTAAGATCATTTCTTTCTGCTGGCTTCAGCCACTCACCATATTTGACTCCCAACTCTAGATTAAACCTCTTCAACCACTTCTTTCCACCTGGTATACTTCTCCACTGACATTCATGGCCCCTCTTTGTCTCTCTGGCTCCTGGAGCCTGCTACGGCTTCCATGGCACCTGCCACATGAACCAGTTCCTTGTGTCTCTAACTAGTTTGTCCTTTACTCAGTAAGTGTCCTCTAAGTCTCTCTGGCTCCTGGATCATCTCCACCCTCCTGCATGCTCACCACTCCCTACTATGACACTTATGCCTGCCTTTACTAGAACTCTCCCATGTCCCAGAAGCTTCTCCTAGTTTACCTCTTCAGTTGTTCTCTCCTCTACCTTCTCTAACCATTTAACCTCCTCTACTGGATGTCACCATAGAGCTATGTTGTTTGTTTAAAAAGGCCACACTGATATGCCAGGTGCTTCTTTCACTTTATCTAAAATCCCTATGGCTACATCTGACAGAATGATAAAATTCCCTATCAGGCAACATACAGCCAGCATAGCCTTGAAAGAAGCAGAGAAGGCAACAGATAGTTCTGTATTGCACCCCACCCACCAAATGAAAGCAAGGATAACAACACCTAGAATTTCAAATGCAAAGCCTAGACTCCATCTATGACAGTATGTCTCAATTAGATCCCAGCAATCATATTGTAGTAGGTTCTGAGAACTGCAACATAGCTGAAGCACAAGACAAGGAAACTAAAGTACTTAGAATTCCTTAATTTTGAAATAAACATATCACTTAAAGGGATCTGTGAAAGTAAAAACAATCAGTGGAAAGAAATGAATAAAACAATTCAAGACCTGAAAGTAGAAATAGAACAAATAAAGAAAGCCCAAACTGAGGAAAATATGAAAAAAAATTTAGAAATTTTAGAGGCAAGTCTCATCCACAGAATCCAAAAAATGGAAGATAATACTAATAGTTCTTTTTTCATTGATTGTAATAAGTCAATTCAAGCCAAATTAAACATATAAAAACAGGTTTATTTTCGGCAGCTCACTGGCAGGTTCACTAGTTTGAGAAAGTGAGGCCAGAGAAGTTGCCATGTAGGTAGGGAGACAGAGAGAGGCAGAAAAAAGAGAGAAAAACATGAGGGCAGAGTGAGAAAGAACACAGAGGGAACAAGAGAGCGCTTGTGTAGAAAGAGACAAGTACAAATAGACATACAAACAGACAGACAGACAGAACATAAAGAGCACAGAGAGCAGGAATACAGTGAGAAAGAAGAAAGAGAGTTTAAAAACCAACAAAAATTTCTGGAATTGAAGAAAAGATAGAAAAATGGATCCCTTCATCAAAGAAAATGTTAAATTGAAAAACTTCCAGGCATAAAATGCCCAGGTAGTCAGGGACAATAAAAAAGACAAAATCTATGAATTATATGAAGACAAAAGAAAAGAAACCCATGTCAAATGAGTAGAAAACATTTTCAACAAAATTCTTCATAAATGAAAAATTTCCAAACCTAAAGAGAGATGCTTATTGGTATACAAGAAGCATATAGAGCACCAAATAGATTGGAACAGAAATACAAATCCCCTTGGGACATACTAATCAAAATGCCAAGGGTGGAGTACAAATAAAGATTAAAAGCTCTTCAAAGCTGTAAGAGAAAAGGACCAAGCAATATATCAAAACAGACCTATTAGAATGACACCTGACTTAATGGAAATTCAAAAACCATAAGGGTCTTAGAGGTGTACTAACTCTTAGATTGAAACCATAGATGCCAGGCTAGACTAGTATGCACAGCAAAATTTTCAATCTTATTTGACGGGTAAAAATAAATTCTAATAAGTATATAATCTACAAATCCAACCCTATATAATATGCTAGAAGGCAAACTTCAACATTAAAAAGTGAACCATACCTACAAAAACACAAGGAATAAATAATAACAGAGTAGTATATGCAAAGAAAAGAAATGAAGGGAAATACACAAACAGACACACACACACACGCGCGCACACTACCACCAACACCACCACTCACAACAAAAAATAGTTTAAATAAACAAATTCTACTCATTGACGACTTTCAAATCAATTATTAAGTAAAAAGGTAGAGACTAACACAATAGCTGTGAAAAAGGGGTTCATTCTTTGTCAGCATCCAAAAAACACATTAAAATTAAGGACAGATTTCACATCAGGGTAAAAAGATAGAACAGTATATTACAGGCAAATGTTCCTAAGACCAAGTTGGTATAGCCATTTTAATATCTTACAAAATAAACTTCAAATCAAAACTAATCAAAAGAGATAGGGAAGAACTCTACATACTCATCAAAGAAAAAATCCACCAAGAGTACATGGAAATTCTTAACATCATGTACCAAATACAATGGCACCCAAATTTCACAAAAGGAAGACGACTATAACTTAAATTGCATTTACCACTCACATGCTGATAGAGGGAGACTTCAATGTCCCACTCTTAACAAAAGACAGGTCAACCAGGCAATAGTAAACAAAGAAATGCTGCAGCTAACTGAAAAGATAATTTAAATGGATCTAGCAAATCTTTATAGAATATTTCAGTCAATCACAAAAGAATATACCTTCTTCTCAACAGCCCATGGAACTTTCTCCCAAAATTGGCCACATATTTAGATACAAAGCAAGTCTCAACAGGTATAAGAAAATTGAAATAACAACCTGAAGATAGATATCTGTAGGCAAGTGAAATACAATCAATAGTTATGATGAATAGGAACAGTTGGAATGAGTGAATCAAGTGAAGACAAGAGAATCAAACCAGGAAAGATGTAAAGAATACATAGAAAGAATTCTAAAACTAAGGGCCATTTGAGAGGAAGCATGAAACTATCTCAGTAAGGTTTCATTGCTATGAAGACACCCCGTGATCAATTCTTATAAAAATAAAATTAATTGGAGTTGGCCTGCAATTATCCATTAGTCCATTATCATCATAGCAGGAAGCATAAAAGAGTGAGTGCAAACATAGTACTGGCAAAGTAGATCAGAGATCTATACCTTGATATACAGATAGCAGAAAGGAGACTGAGGTACCTTAGCCAGACTGGAACTTCTGAGACCTCAAAGTTCACACCCAGTGACCTACTTCCTCCAATGAGGCCACACTTACTTCAAGAAGGTCACATTTCCTAACAATGCACCTCTATATGAGACTATGGGAGCTATTTTCTTTTAAATGCCTAGAGAAACACATATATTAAGGTGATCTCAATGAAATTTCTAAGAAATGGAGGATACAGTATCCCAATTAGATATTTCATGCCACCAAATGAAACTTCCAATACTGGTATTTGGCTATATCTAATTACATTGTCAGCCAAGAAACCTCAACAATACTAGCTAGTTGCCAAGGCTATAGTTTGCTCTCCCCACACTGATGCAAAGGCCTTATTGTGGAAGACAATATCTACACAACTCACTGAACACGGTGAAGTTGAATTGGTACCTACATAGAGTCTTCACCCACAGATCCTGGCATATTTGGTACAGGAGGGTTCTCTTCAAGCTACCAGGGAATAATCATAAGTACCAACCCTGATAAAGCCTCTTTGATTTACAGTGATGTCATGCCTGCAAGATAGGGAAGTGCAGTTTTGGCACAGAACTTGTTGAAGAAAGCAACGTCTATCTGATTTGTCATAAAGCAAAGTTCAAGAGATGAGGCCTATACCCAACACTACTTGGATGAACAAGAACCAGAGAATCGATAGTGTAGCAACCTAGAGTAAAACAAAATACCACTGTTTAAAAAATAAAATGCAAGAAACATACCTAAAAAAGACATCTAATAAGATTCTCTGCTATACAAATAAACCAGTGCTTTGCTCAGTGATATTCAGAGAAGCTTCTTCTTACAGAATATAAGAACAAACACCAAAGCAGAGTATGAGAGATCTTGTACCCCTTAGTGATAAATAAGATGTATCTACTAGCTAAACATATCCTGGCCCTTAGGGATCAGGGATACCTGTGGAAGGGGAGGCAGAAAACATGTAAGACCCAAAGCAGATGGAGAACACCAAAGAAACAAGGTCCTATAAATCAATAAGATCAATCTATGAACTCACAGAGACTGAGGCAGTATGCACTGGGTCTGCTCTAGTTAGAATTCTAAAGCTCAAAATATGGACATGTGTCCCCATAGTTAATCCAAAAGCAGTCTCCAATTTATACTTATTTGTGAATGAAAATGTAATATTTTCCAAGGGAGGCTCATTGAGAATACAGAATACAAATAAGTGTAAGCCACATGCCCAGCTGTAGATTGCCAACAGAAAACAGACTCAAAGGCATCTTTGAGGTTCCTTGTCTCAAAATGTCATGTCAGTAGATTTTCTGCTTTGTCTTTTTAAAATTTTATCTTTATAAATTTTTATTATTATTTTTATTATTTTTATTTCTATATTTTTCATCTTTTTACTTTTAATCATAAATATATATATATTTCTTGCAAAAAACATATATATATATATATGTGTGTGTGTGAGTGTGTGTGTGTGTGTGTGTGTGTGTGTGTTTTCCAGTTTTGTATTTATATGGGATTCTTGAATGTGTGAACCAATGGGCCTCGGGTCTCTATCAATTTCTTGTCCATTTTCTTTTCCTGGGCTCTTTTTCTTCAGTTTACTTGTTTTGTCCTATTCTAATGTGTTTGTTTTTGCTTTATTTTATTATATACTTTATGTTATTATTGTTTTTTAGAAGCCTGGTTGTTTTTGAATGAAAGACAAAATGGGTGGATGTAGACGGCAAGTGAGGTTGGGAGGATCTGAGAGGAATAGAAGGATAAAAGGACCATAATCACACTATATTAATCAGAAAACAAAACTATTTTGAATAAAAGAACAGTATGAAAATGAAGAGAGAGGAGATAGATATGGAAATTATGGAAAGAGTAGAACGTACAACCACTTACAGAATGCATGAGTAGGAAGGCAAGGGTTAAGGAGTCATTCTAAGAGCATTACACTCATTTAAATGGGACGACTAAATTCCAGTGATCTACTCTACAGGATAGGGACTCTAATGATTAGTATTGTACCCACTATCTTAAGCTTCTCTCACCATAGACAAAACACTGTGCTGTAATAAATATATTATATACCATGTAATAATTTTATATTGTACTTATATATCAAACATGATCCTATGAATGCTTAACATAAGTCATTTTACAAGTAAAACAATAAACTAGAATTCTAAAATTCATTATATTTCTATATTATAACATTGATTATATGGAAACAGATTATAATAATGTGAATATTATTCAAAAATGAAGCATGTGGATATAGAATTAACAATTCATGCAGAGGACATCTGTGCTTAATGCTACAAGGCAGAAACAAATAAAAATTAAATAAATGGTCTGATAGGTTCACTACTAAAAAGGCTTACAGAGTGAAAAAGTCAGCTTTCAAATGGGAAGTTTGATGAAAAATTACAATCTCTCAACATCTGAAGGAAATTATTTGCAAGATAAATCAAGTATATTTCAATGCCCCAATGTATGTGAAAATTTGAGTTTCTTGCAAAAAATTATGTGAAGTTATATATTAGATTAAAAGGGGAAGTCGCGCTAATCTGTGAAGACAAAGATAGTTAAACTTTCTTTTCAATGAAGAAATTCATCTCTGGGTCATCTTGGCAGGTGTTTAAAAAAGGGAATTTTGTATATCACATCCCATAACAGAATGATTATTAAAGACTTTTGTTCCTCACATAGTGATCTAACATAAAGGTACAACAGAGGGAAAATTATCTTTAAGTTAGAACTGAAAACAGTTAAAATGCTCTTTAATGAATAAAACAATATGCTTTATATGATGAAAACGGTTTATAAATTATCTGTAAGCTATCATGTATAAATACGAATGTATTTTTCTGAGCTGCATTTTACCCATCTTACTTGAAAAATAAACCGTGTTGCATCCACTCTGTTATTCATGGTCCTGTAGCTGGAAGCCTGTGTCTGTCACAGGTAGCTTTCCCTCACTACATAGTTTCTCTTAGACATAACAATATACTCTTCTTTCCTTTCCGTTTCTGTGCTCTTTGCATCTACACCGTTAGTTCTTCTCCACGGGCATTCTTTCATCATTATGTTTTCTTGGGAAATACATTAGGAAATAGACTGGATAAAAATCAAGAGGTTAAAAAATTACAACACTTACCTAACTGTACTAGGTTAAAACTACATATTGATTTGAAATTTTAAGTCTTATGACTTAGATTTTCTTTAAGGTATGAATTATTATTAATATTATTAATGCATTTTCTTAATTGGCATGTCTTGTACTTATTTACATCTTCTTTTTAAGGAACTTGCCTCTCTCTTTAAAAATGTAGTGCTAGAAGGAATTTAGGAGCAATGTCCATCATTAAATTCTGATAGGCATACTTGAAAACAAAGAGTACTCTTAGTTCTATAATTTCTGTGCACTTGAAGTTCTGAAATTCAGTAGGCACAGTGGAGAAATAAAAATGAGTATTATTAATTTACACAGTAACAATAAAAGTAACAATAACCCTCCATTATCCATTGTCAAATAATCATTCATATAATTCTGAGAGGAAGAAAAAAACCTCGTGCTACAGTTTCTTTTCTGTTGAAAGCTTTATTCTTTTTCTTTTTTTTAATTCTTAGAACTCTCCATGAATTTCAGTTTTATTTAATATGGAATATATAGAACCAAAGTCATCATGAAACTGGACACAGGCGCCTTAGTAGTTTGGCTAAAACCAATGCGTGCTCTCACACAGGACTAAGTACAACATTAACATCAACACTCATACTACCTACCATTCCAGTTCCAGAGAATCAGAAACCATCTTATGGCATCTCAGTAGGTACCAGGCATGTAAGTGGTGCACATACGTAAACTAAAATATAAATCTTAATAAAATATTGCTAAGATTTTCTAATCAAATGGAAGATCGTCTAATTACTTTGCAATAATGAAAACAAATAATAATTTGATTTTTTTACACACTCCACATGTGTTTGCAGCTGTTGTCACGCTTCAGTTACACTCCATTCTTCAAAAATCTCAAAGGGAAGGAAAAAAAAACCTGTCTGGAGGATAGTGTTTGTTGCCACAAAAATTCCAAGGAAATTCTCAGTTATTTCCCTCACAGGTACTTACCTACAAAGCATGTTTCAAAGCATAGCATTATTATTTTTTATGATTTCACTCAGTAACTGGAATTCTCCTCATCTAATAGGATAATGACCTAATGCCAAACCATGAGTCTATAATTAGGGAGTATTCTTGTCCACCAATTTTCAAAATATTTCTGCACATCTAGACAAACTATTTAAAAGATCATGCTTTGTGCTTAGATATTTGTGGTTCTATTTAATAAATACAAAGGATGTATAAAGGGGCTTGGTCAGCTTGTTTGGGCTCATATTTGATTTGCTTTTAAATTGCTACAATGCCAAGGAAAATGTTAGAGGAACCGTGACCCTCCTATCATCTTCCAATTTATGAGGGGAAGATGAAAATTGTGTAAGAAATTACTTTAAAGGTTTGTCAAGTAGGGGTGCATCCTATATAGTGTGAAGCTACTATACTGTGTCTTTCTGAAACATTAGCTGTCATTCCTTTTGTGGTATTCCCTTATTATATTGCTCAAGTATTCTCTTGCAAGATAATTCTCAGGAAACAATGCAATTCATCATTTTACAGGAAAGTAGAATCCAAAGCCTGTGGTGCTTCTCTTAAAGTATTCAGAAAAGTTCACCCACTTACATTTTTCTATGGCAGCTCAACAACTACAGAAATTATAAGAAAAAATAACATGAATTCAAATAAAATTTTATTTATGTTATGAAGAGAGAAAGAACAATGCATTCAAATGAGACAGGATGAAAATATCCTAAGTAAATAGAAGACAAGTAATTTGCAAGATGTAGAGGAGAAGAAAGGAAACAAAGAAGAGAGAAATAGAAGTTAGAGAAAGTGAGAGAAACAACATTCAGAGAAAAGTCAGCACAGGAATTCCTCCTTCCCTGAAATAGACTATGCCTGAAGTCAGACACAAAAATCAAAGGCTTCTGTGTCCTCGACCTCACTGAACTTCTGAACTGGGGACAGGAAATTCAAACAAACGCTTGACTCAACCACATTCTGAGCATTACTCTCTACATTGAGAAGATCACAGGAGGAACCAGATTGATTTGACACATTAACACTCTAACCTTCTTTAATTCTCTTTTATGAATGAAGTTTGTCCCATGACAATTTCATATATGACTAGAACAAAGCCTAATGACTGTCCCAATTTTCTCTTGCATCTCTTCACTATGAACTGTACCCCAGCCCCACTTTCCTAGATTCACAATTTTGCTTTTTCTTGTTGTTATTACACATTTAGTTTAGCCAGGGATATCTGTGTGATCTCTGGATTGGAGCTACCCGCTGGAACTTTGTGGAGTTATCAGTTTGTACAAAACAGAAGGCAATGATTCACTTTGTCCCTGAATATATTAGTAGCAGATAATTCAGTAGCAAGTACTAGAAAGCCGTACGTTTTTGTTCAGACCAGTGAAGGCAGTTGGTTTGAGTTCCTGATTGCAATGGCTAAGTCTTGCTTCTGGAACATGGCAAATCTTAGTCCTTTTTTTGTCTTTTAGTTTTGGCATACTTGCTGTACCTTTCCCATGATATTTTCCTCCACTGTTCTATACTTGTTTGGCTGTAATTGCCACACTCTTAATGAGGACAAGGAATCAACATCAGGGGAAATGGAGTTTTCCTTAGAAATAATTTTGCTTTCATAGGTTGAATTCTAAGAATTTTGTAACTCACTGTGTTCTGTAGTTTATTAGGAGTATTACAAACAGTAAACAAAAGCCATATCCTAAATTATTAAATATGTTTGTATATCAGAGCAAATGTTGTAAGAATAACCTTACTCCAAGCGCTCAATGCTGAGCTAATTCTTTGTGAGCGTGACCAAACTATCACACAACTTAGTAAAAAATAAGCTGATGGCCTTGAGAAATTACTTAGTGAGATTAGGGAGTAGAGCTGAGAAAGAGTATTTTGGTTAAATTTTTCTTTACTAGTCATGTTAAGTATTAAGATTTGTCTTCATTTGAATACATTTTAAGTTGATCTAGATGATGATGTACTTTCACACCAGTTAATACAGAGTGTGGAGGAATTTTAAGCTAGAAACATGGCTCCACTGGCAAGGGATAACATCCAAAGATATGATACAACTGGAATGCAGACATACTATACACCTTAAGTTTCCCTG
This sequence comes from Grammomys surdaster, assembly GCF_004785775.1. NCBI lineage: Eukaryota > Metazoa > Chordata > Mammalia > Rodentia > Muridae > Grammomys > Grammomys surdaster. Next base: position 7,555,571 of record NW_021604635.1, on the reverse strand, counting down.
CCTAGAATTCAGACAACCCTCTAGTATACACCATTAAGCCAAACAATGAATTCTGATTAAGAGGCAGACAGAGTGACGAATCAGAGAAAGACTTAACAGAAGGAGTCAGAGATGGGATATCACTAACTCTTATGACAGCAAACAGGAAAGAGAGGCTACTTAAAGAGCCAGAGGGGAGAGAGAATGAACTGAGTTTAGTACAATTCAGAGCAGTTCAGTTTGTGGAGTTCAGAGGCAGTTTTTCTGAGCAGACTAATCCAGTCAGAAGCTCAAAGAAGCCAATTTGGATCATTCATTTTGGAGAGAAGGTTGAGCCAGAAAAGCTGTATTGAGCCAGTCAGGCAGTTCAGAAAGAGAGAGAGTGAGTCTATTCAGCAGGAAGCCTCAGAACATGGAATATTCTAGGCCTAGGTTACCAGATGGAGGCTGGAAGCTGTAGCGTTCAGGATCAGGGCTTGCAGGTGATTACATTTTACAAAGACTGAAAGCTTATTGGCCTACTATTCCTACTTTCCCCACCTCTTCTTTCATCCGCGTCCAATAGTTTTCTACATCTCTCATTATAAAACTAACAGGCTTCTAAGGGATAATAATAAAATGTAACAAAATAAAATATAATAAGGACAAGACAAACATAAGAGAGAACCCAAGAGAGTACACAGCAGTCAGAGAGCCACTCATTCACACACTAAGGAATCTCATAAAACCTGTAAATGGAAGCAGAGGACCTGGCTCAGATCCCTGCAGGCCCTCTGTGTGCTCCATCGTTCTCTGTTAGTTCTCATGTGCATTTTCTTGCTGATTTAGAAAGACTTGTTTCTTGGTGTTTTCTATTCCTTCTCAAATATACTCTTTTTCCACCCTCTTCTACACCCTCTTCCTAAGTTAAGGCTGAGTGTTTCAAGATCTCTCACTCTCTACATAATGTCTGGTTATGGGTTTCTATTTGTTCACATTTGCTACGAGAAGCATCTTCTTTAATGATGGTGAGAAATATATTAATCTATGAATATGGAAGAATATGATTAGGAGTCATTTTATTGCTACACACAAAAAGAAGTATTTGGTTTTTTCCTAGGTCCCTGGTTTATCTTGTCTCTGGTAGTCACCTAAGGATTTCTGGGTATGGGTTCTATCACATGGAGTAGACCTTAAGTTAATAAGATGCTGATTGGTTACTTCCACAGATCTTGTGCAACCAGTGCCCCACCATATCACTTGCTACCAGTGCATCGTTGTAGACTGAAGGATTTGTGGCTGCCATGATATTTGTTTCTCTTCTGTTGGTTGGCAAACTTCCAGTAACTATGACCCTAAGAATTAGGGATGAAGTCTTTGGAGTCACCAGTTTGATTTCTCCATGGTCAATGAGTTGAGTCAATGTTGTTTTCAGCAATGGATCCTTGCTGCCTATTTGTGGAGAGCAACCTATTGCTTGGCAACAGCCTGGACTGTTTGGGAGTTCCCATGGGAGCCCTTTAAAAGTAGGTTTCCTACCTGCATTTAAAAAGAGAGAGAAAAAAATGGCTAACTGTCCATAGGAACTTCTTCTTTGGTTTAGTTTAGAGAATTTTGACATTTGGCACACACAGTTGTAAAAAAAGTAATCTGGAAAATTGAGTATCCTAAATCTTTCATTTCCCATAGATGAAGATAATGAAAATGAAGCTTAGACTATCATAGAATGTGCAAAATATATAGAATGCTATGTTATCAATGGTACTTTAGGAAAATCTCGTAAAGGCTAATTTTCAATAGCACATACTTTAACATAGTCATCAAGGGAAAAATACAGATATAAATGAAAATTTAAAAGTGGGAAAATTTAATTTACCAATACTCAACAATTCCTTTCTAATATTCTTTTTAATTCTCATGGTTTTTTGCTTCTAACAACAAAAAGTGTATTTAAGAAAAACAATCATATATTCTGACATAGAAGAATATCTACAACAAAAACTGGTCACTAAATTTAAACAATAGGTTTTTACTTGACTGAAGTATTGGTTGTTTGAATGGTCCAAACTATGTGTCCTCTCTCTCTCTCTCTCTCTCTTTCTCTCTCTCTCTCTCTCTCTTTCTACCTCCCTCCCTCCCCCCTCCCCCTCTCTCTTCTGCAAAAGGCCAATTTAATATAGTATAATCTGCACTTCTTTCCAGTATGGGTAATGTGTACAAATATGAAATATATTTACCTTATAAGCTTCCAACCATTAAAAATCCCACAAAAATCATATTTGTGCTAGAGGTCTGTTAAAACAATGCCTTGATAATCTTTATTCTCATTGTTATATTTTCATTTCAGTTGTCAATAGCAACTTCTCCCTCTGGGAGAAGAAAAAATTCTAAATGGAATGTCTTGACAGAGGGTTTCAGACAAGAAAAATTGTTTCCTAAAAGAATATTGTGAAATCAATATATACAAGTGACCACCTTAATCATTCTGCCCTCTAGTCAAAAAGACCCTAATTGACCTGCTACACTGCCTTTACATCTTCAAAACTCAGAGGCTACTCAGCAACACCTTGAAAGTGGATCCAGAGAGTTATATATTGACTTGAATGAAGGGTACTGAATGCCTAGCCAGAAGGCAATAATACCTGTGTTTTAAATGTAATCAATTAAAAAGTTCATTTATATGTCTTTTTATTTATGTCTATTGCTTTTGATCCTTTACACCCTAGAAACTAGAATAAATACAAGAAAAAACTTTTTTAGTAGATAAAGTGCTATTTGTCTTTACAAAACTTTAAAATGTCTGCAGAAAACTAAAGTGAAATCTTTTTTCTGCTCTAATAGTTTCCAAGAAAACACCATGGACTCCAGACAAAGATAACTACATGTACATGAAATTGTTAAAGTATTTTCAAGTGTCTTTTAAAGCAGATGTACTCACTATGCTATAATAGACTACTTGCTAGAAACAGAAATTATCATTCTGCTGTTCTTCTTTTACCCCTCAATCCCTGGAATAAAGAATAGTGTGGCATAGCTAAGATTCAGCTGAACTGTCACTTTCTCTGTTTATCTAGCCCTGCTGACATGCTCCCATAGCTTCATTCTGCCTGAGAGAGATACTCATTTCTCTTTCTCATATGACCAAAGACCCATTCCTGTTTCTGAAATTGACCCAGAATGATGTGATGCATGCTCTTCAGTATCCTCTGTTTAGAACTTCTGTTCAGATAAAGAAGATAATTAAGACAATAACTCTTTTTGGTTTCTTTCTCAGTGTTGTGTCGACACACACAGTAAACTATTTCCATGTAATAATATACACACTCCAAACATTTTACACATATAGCTTATATTGTTTTTTTTTAACTTTTCTGGTGAGTTTATCCTATTCACTTTAAATTCTTGACATCTATTAGTTAAACATGTCTGCTGCTGTGACAAAAAAATCACATAAATAGTGTAAGAAGCAAGATTTATATTGACTTACTGGTTCAGAAGTTTTCGTGGTTGATTGGCTGCACCATTTTAGGGATGTGGTATGGATCGCAAAACAAGGTGGTGACTTCATAACAGCCAGAAAGAGCAATTGAAAACAGGCTGGGTTCAGGTTGACATAAATAAGCTAAGAAAACATTCGAGTGACTCACATCCTTTTGACAAGAACTTCCAGATCCTCCCAAAATATTGCCAGCTGTGAAGTGAGCCTTTAATACCTAAGATTTTGCCATGATTGCTTCATTTTCAACCCTAAGATAACATCCTTGCACGAGATTACTGTGTACAATTTTTCAATGATAAATGAGATTACCAGGTTGGACACACTCCCAGTTGAGACCTAGATCAGTTACTCAGTATCTGTTTGATTCACCTTTTCAGTAGCAAAAACAGAGAAGATAATCATGTCATGACCTTCATTTGAAGTGGTAATGAATGGACAGGTGTATATGGCTGCTGTGTAGGAGTGGTATCTATAAAGTGCTTGCTCCTGTCACCAAAACAGAGGGAAGTAGGAACTCTTCTCCAGAAATGAGCAGTTATACAAAGAGAAGTTTTAAATTCTTTTATATCTCATAATCATGTACCTCAATGACATGTACCTCCAGTTTAAACTTATAGGCAAGACTAGAGAAGTTGTTTGATAATGAAAGTGGTGAACTTGAGAAAGTTTGGATGCTTGTTGTACACAAAAAAACCACTAATTTGGAGACTACACTGGTAACTAATGTGATCATTTTGTATCAGGAAAGAGTTCTCAATGCATAATGACTATTGTATTGCTAGTTCCTCAACCTAGAACTGATGTTAATACTTGCATGTTATTAAAATGGTGCAAAAGCAAAAAGGAGATGGGGGATGGGATGGGGGTTTCTAAGGAGGGGAAATGGGGGAAGGGGATGGCATCTGAGATAAATAAATAAAATATCCAATAAAAAGAAAGAAAAGAAAAAAAGAAAGACTAAGTTGTACAAAGGTTACTAATTAGTATTATTTATTTGTGTTTGTCTTTATTCATTTATTTTTATTTAGTATCTCTGTTTTTATTTTATTTTGATCATCATTCAGATAGAGTTAACTCAAAAATTTAGGGAGAAGTTCTTATTAAGAAATTATGCTTTATAGAATTAGCATACTCATCAATCTCTTTCCTTTGAGCAAATAGTCGTACTCCACTTTCTCTATACATTCTTGAATTATTTTTCAAGATAAATGTGACTTCCATTTCTGACTGGAATTAAAATGCCAAGTGGTTTATAGGTAGAGTTTTCATCTGTCCTAACTGCCTGAGATTATCCTTGTTCAGGTCTGCTTTGGGTCCAATTGATAATTCCTTTATTTGTTTGCAAAGATATCTGTTTAGACCATGTTGAGGATGGTGATTACAGACAAATTTTGAGCTAAGGTAGCACAATCATTCTTTTTCTTTTCCCACTACGAGTGATACTGGAAGTAAGAGTAAAAGATTTTCAGAAACTGGAACTGATATTACTGCATGAATGATTTGATGTGAGACATGAGGAATCAAAGGAATATTAAAATGTGTGTGGCTACATCCAAATGGAAATCAGTGCTGGATATTCTAATTATAATAAGTGGTTTGTATCTGGTATGAAAGCAACTGATATTGACCAGATTGGAAACTTAGGAGACATGGTTAAAACACTGTGCTTGGAGGAAAAATACATCTTGATCCTGCCTCTGCTGTTGAATGTTCATTTAATAAAATCTAAGGTCAACGGAACAAAATTACTGAAGGCAAATAATAACAAACTAAGGCTTTGTTTGATACACCTTTCTAATAGAATTAAAGGAAAATGTCTATATCAGATGTTTCTAGTATAGAGTTACCTTGAAATTTTCACTCTTTCTTTATACGCAGGACACTGTAAAATTAATACTTGCTATTATCTATAGCTACACAGAGAAGTCCAAAGGACATTGGAAGTGAAGAACTTACCAAAGCCACATTTTAGGCACAACATATAACTATAAAAGGTTAACATCGTAAGTTACATTTTAATTCTGTAAAAGACAGTAAATTAATAAAAATGTAGCTATTTCTACATCTATTTATTCAAGTCATTTCCTTTAAAGTGTTGAGGAAATGAACCTAAAATCCTGGAATATCAGAAGGAATTGTGTGAAGGAGAACACCTAAGGAACTTACTGCTACCATTATGTATGAAGAAAGTAATTCAAATGGTGAAAATTCAAATGATATATAAGATATAAAAGATGCCAACCTAATAGGAAATTTTATGCAAGGAAACTGCCAACTTGTGAACTATGGCCAGTGGTTTGAGACAAAGATGCAAAGATTTTGAGCAAGGATAAATTAACAAATAACTCTTTATTTCTATGTGTCTGCTCCCACACATTTCACAAAATCACCTGATCTGATTTACATGTTTCCCTAAGTTTTCAGTAAAGTAGCAGCAAAGAGGGACACCCCACAGAAACTTCAGAAAGAAAAAGAAAAGACAGAAGGAGCAAAGGGGGACAATTTTAAGCAAACCAATGATTTTATGGTGACAATAATTTGTACACATGTGGACAAGTATATGTAATTTTGATTAATTATTAAAAACATCAATAACCTGTGGAGAAATCTATTGATAAAACATTTTAGAGTTATAGAAAATAAAATCTTTATAATTCTAGATACTTCAACAAGTTGTTAATTATTATTTTATACATTAATTGTTTTGTTAGTTCTTCTATTGGTTATTTCATAATTTTGCTTTGGCTATTTTACACATGGTGCAGTGAATTTCATACTTAGATTTGAAATAAATGGTAAGCAAATAAAGTCCTAGTGTTAACTTGCTTAAACATCATGAATCTTTTCTATTAAAAACATAGTAAGTGATGAAATTTTACTTAGATTTTTCCCAGAAATATGTATCATGCATTATATTTAGACACAAGATGTTGAAAGTCCCGACAAAAGCAAGCTATAGTGGCTTGCTTGCTTGCTTGTTTGCTTGCTGCCTTGCTTGATTGCTTGTTTCCTTCTGTAGTACTGTGAAAGTCAGCCTGGTTACAGGTTGAGCAAAGGTTAGAAACCCTGGTGACCCTGAAGGGACGGAACGGGTTTTGGCACGCTCCTGACATGAGAATGCATCCTTCTATAGATTTGTGGCCATCAGTCACGCAAGGGCAACACCCCAATCCCCTCCACAGGTAGAGGACATGACCTGTGGCCATGCAGCCAAAAGACAGATCTCCGTTTTAATGAGCCATGGATTGCCTCTTTTCATCAGGGTCGGCAGTGGAGAAGCAATGGAGCAGGACTTCGCCTAAAAAGGCAGCCATCTAACCTCCTGCAGAAGGCCTCTCAGTGCTCCCAGTCACTGCCTCCACCAAACCATGCCCGCTGACAAGCAAAAGGACTCATCTCCCTGCGACCCAACTGGAGCTCCTCTCTTTTCCCGTCAACTCTGGGCCAAATCCAGAATGCGGGCGCCCACATCATTCTCAGCTCTTCTGTGGCTCCCAGTGGTGCCTGGTTACCCAAGAGCCTAAGAACTAAACCCCACCCTCTCTGCAGGCCTGGGGACCTGGAAGCCAGCTCCAGCTCTCCCCCAGGACCTCAGACTGTTCTTTCCCTCCCCAGAGTGGTTTCCCTCAGCTCCCCATAGTCCAACACCTGACCAGCGCCTGTGGGAGGTAAGCGCAGTCAAAACTCCCGTGTCCTGCCTCCCAGAGCAGCCCCAGCCCTGTGTCAAAGCAGATGAGGGACCTCACTTAACCCTTCATTCTTCCTTACATTTTTGTGGCACTTGGGATTAAGCCTAAGGCTGCATACTTGCCAGTCCATCCAGCTACCACTCTGTCATACTCCTAAGCACCATTCTTCATAATAAAATCATATCAGTCTATAGCATGAGCACCCCTGCCTTCTATGTGTGTCCCTCATATAGGCAATTCCAGAAGCTGAGGCAAATACAATAAATAGGTTGCTGATTTACAATCCTATACTCTTATCACATCTCTAAAGACACATGGAAGCCAGGTGTGTGTGAGGGATTAAATTAACCAGAGGAATAGCATTGAAAAAGGAACAGATTCCCTTTTTATTCTGTGAGGTATGTTGTAGGGCGGTGGGAGCCAGCTGGGTACCTGGTCAAGCACAGACCTCAAACACCAGACCCTAACTGGATGGCAGGTGTTCGGCTCTGCTCCCAGGCCCTGGTTTTTTCATTTAGCTTCAGCCCTCCACAGCCCCTTCCACAGAGAAGTCTATGGCCATCAGTCACAAGGAACAATGCCTCAGCCTCTCCTACATGTGATAAGGTATCTTCAAGCTCTCAGACCAAGCCAATAGGCATTATCTGCTGCCAGACCCTGATCCACTGCAAAACTGTATAAAAGAGTTCTATTCGGGAGAAGTAAAGGTGTACGAGAATCATCCCATTTTCCCGAGAGTTTCTGTCCCAAGAGCTGTAACACTTAGGAAGAGATCTGCTCTCCTAAAGAGCCTTTAGGACCCTCCCATCCTTTTGCTGGGTGGGCTCAGCACCGAGAGACAGGTGCAGCACCTGGGAGTAAGTGGGAAGCGACAGTGGAGATGCTGGCGGAGGCCACAGTGGAGACAGCGGAGGTGATTCCCCTTTCCTCACTGCTCACACTCTATTCCCTTGTCCCAGACCCCAGCACCCGGCAGGGCCAGCGATCTTCATGGGAGACCCTCCGGAACAGGGACCCACAGTATATTGTGAGTAACTATAAAGTACACCGGGGAATTGTTTACTGGAAGGGTTTAGAGAATATATCACATGCTAGGATGGATTGAAGAAGAGAAAATCAACAGCAGAATAAATACTGAAATGGTAAAACAACTTAAAGACCCACAATGTGGTTCATCCAGAGAAAAGTGGGAGAGACAAATCTTCGTATGTAAGAAGTCTAGTGATGGTTTCCATACATATTTTCATGCCTTGAATATGACAAATAACATGCTATAATATTACATGAGTAGGCCTTTGAACAAGAATGTAATTCATAGTTTCATATAATTGAATACTTGGTCCCCAGTTGCTTGAACTGTTTTTGTAGGATTAGGTGTGACATATAGGCCTATAAGTCACTGGGGCCAAACTTTGAGGTTTCAGAAGCCCACGGTATTCAAAATTACCTCTGCCTGCCTATGTTTGTAGATTAGGATATACATTCTCAGCTACTGCTCCAGTGCTATGCCCATCTGCATACTTCTGCTGTGTTCCCTGCAATGATGGTTGTAACCAACCTTCTGAAAGGCTAAGATCCAAATGCATTCTTTTGTAAGTTGCTTTGGTTGGACTCTTATCACAGCATAAGAAAAATGACTAGGACAATATCCTTCAGATAAATTCAGATTTTAAAACAATTTTAAAACAATGAAAGGCATTGTCTTTAATGATAAAAGTCAGAGCTGCGAAATTCGTTACTGAAATATTCTGTGATGACTACTGACAAGCATCCAAATATTGCCAGTTCACCTAAAAGTCAGTCTTTAAGGTCAAGACTAAAAAATATTTATTTCATTATTATTATCATCATCAGTTATTAATATAATTGTAACATTGTTAAAGCATTTAATTTAATAGAGGAATAACGAGATATCCCTACAAATAGATGAACAATATCATATTGATCATACATACTCACAGGTTATAGCCTTGAAAAAAGTAACATTAATGTATCTAACAAGTTATAGAATTGTACTTACTTAAGGACATAAGAATCATAGTAAATTTTTAACAACATAATGAAATTTTTTATTGCACTTTCTGCTTTGATGATTCCAATATATGTTGCTTAAAAGTTAAGAACAAAATATGAGTAATTCTCTGGCCAATAACCTGCTTGATTTCTATATAATGCAATCTCTCTCTATTGATTTTTTTGCCTTAATATTTTCTAAACCAATTTCTAAACTCACTAAAGCACAACTTTAATCTTGTAAGGTATTTAGAGTTTCACTATATAGATGTAAGTTTTTTTCTATTTATAGTTATGGAAGTGTGTGTGTGTGTGTGTGTTCATGCAGAAGTTTGGGCACATGTTTTACACACACACACACACACACACACACACACACACACAAACAATTTTAGTCTTATTTTAATGTGTATCATCCCCAAATTTCCAATGTTTGATAATGGCATTAATATTGGTCTTAGTCACTTCACCATTTTCATTGGTATTTTTTAGTAGAAGGATTGCAATACTTATAGAGTATAAATCACTCAGTGATCGTATACCCAATATAACACTACTTGATACGATGGTAAATTATACAGTTTGTCTTGACATTGTAAAGGAGCAATGTAATTTATATTAATACCGAAAAAAACAGCTCATCTTGCATATAAGAACAATCAGTTCTCATTTGTAGATTCATAATGACATGAATTTATTGAAGAATAGACCATATTCTAAAATGTACTGAGTTTGCCAAAAAAAAGTCCCTAAACTCATCAGAGAGATAATGGAGATCTTCGTGATAAAATCTTTGAATGATTTTCAACATCAACATTACAATCAACACAAAGTGAGTAAATTTATTTACATGCTTTGACAACATGGTGAAAAATCATATATCTTATATTTAGAATGCCATAAGACTGGACATTTTTTTTATATCTTTATGAATTAATATAAATTTTTCATGATTTCCTGATAAGCTATAGCAATTATATTGAGCCCCAAGATTGTTTATGTTATGTGCATAGAAATGAGTCTGTGGACAACTCTTTATTCTTGATCTTATTCTATAGTTTTGTTTTACTGAAGTAATAGTTTACTGTGCAATTAATACTGAACCAAAATGTTTACTTTCATAAAGTATATTTACATTTCTTCTTCTAAAGTTCTATTAACACATAATAAATAAACCAAAGGTTGAAAATGCAATACTTGATGAGAAAAAAGCCTGCTTGAAAGTAATGTATACTAAATGAAATCCTCTTATGAAAATTAATATTTACTCTGTGTTTTTTATGCCTTCAATTATTTTTGTGTTCTTGAGATCATACAAGCAAGAATAGGGTTATTAATATTCCATCTAAGACCATAGTCCTTAGGTTAACCTCAAAACTTAGTCTCTTTTTTTAAAAATTAAGACAATTTTTAGAGTGTGTGTGTGTGTGTGTATGTTTGTGTGGTATTGAAGTATGAATACTTGTATACCACAGTGTGATATCAGGAAGGTCAGAGAAAAACATTTGAAAGTAGGTTTTTCTCACTATGAGATCCAAGGATCACATATGGTCCTCAGGTTTGTACAGTAGAGCTTTTATCTATGGATTCATCTCTTCAAATCTAAAGTGCTTTTAAAAAAATTGTTTTGATGTCTATAAGAATTGACAAGAAAATTGTAGAACAAGCCTTCAGATTAAAAGAAGCCATGCAATATTGCTTGTGTGCTTGCACACTCACACGCACACACACACACACGCACACACACAGAGACAGAGTGAAACAGAGACAGAGAGACAGAGGCAGAGACAGAGAGATAGATGAGGGGGAGAGAGACAGAAAGAAAAAGATATCAAGATATTAAGCAGAAAAATACAAATTTCAATATAAATCATTTGAGAACAGATAAACAGATAAATGTGAAATCAACCTAAGGTACACCCACTCTCCCTTACACATAATCACATATACAAACACAAATACACACACACAAACACAGATACACACATCGAAAGAGAGAGAGAGAGAGAGAGAGAGAGAGAGAGAGAGAGAGAGAGAGAAGAGAGAGATTTGTAATAAACAGTTCCCTAAAAATAGTAGATATCCTAGCGTTAACAGTTTGTTTTGTTTTGATGTTTTGTTTTTGTTTTTTGAGACAAGGTTTCTCTGTGTAGCCCTGTCTGTCCTGGAACTCACTCTGTAGATCAGGCTGCCCTCAAACTCAGAAATCTTCCTGCCTCTGCCTCCCAAGTGCTGAGATTAAAGGCGTGCACCATCACTGCCCGGCCAACAGCTTGGTTTTTATTATGGCCCAGTTAAGGATTTTTTAAAAAATGTTTTCCTTTAAGATATCTTTCTTTTTTCATCAAGAATGTGTATTACAGTTGTAAAAGATATCTCTGTTCACTTAGAGTTAGAGTATAAAGTAGTGTAGTCACTATGGAAATCAGTGGCATAGTCTTCTCGAATTATTAAAAGTAGAACTGGCGAATGGCCCACCTACATTACTCCTGAGCACACACACAAAGGACTCCACAGAGCACTTCAGAGACTTAGTACACCTATGTTTATTGTCACCAATTTTCCAGAATCAGGGAAATGTAAATAGTGTAGTTGTCCATAATAGGACCAATAGATAATGAAAATGTATACGCAATGAAACGTTAACAAGTTATAAAGACAAGAAAATTATCATATTTGAGAGGAAAATGGCATTGTAAAATAGTACATCAAATGAGAAAATCCAAGCTCAGAAAGACAGATATCAAATGCTTTCTCTTTCATGTGTGCCCTAGTTTGTAATTGGTGAAGTGTGTATGTATATTGCATGTATGTATGTATGTATGTATGTATGTATGTATGTATGTATATGGATGGTGATGGAGGCAGGAAAATACAAAAGAGCTCATTGGATAAGTTAGAACATATTTCAAGAAAATGTTGTGGGATAAGATATAAGAAATTATAAGGGATTTTACTGGGGCAGTAGGATACATCAGGGATAGAGAGAAGACAAGACAATGCTGATAAATGAAGGAGAGAGAAGTAAATAAGTGCAACGATATATCAAGATGCCATTAAAGAATGTTGGAAAGATGACTCATTGGTTAAGAACTCTTGCTGCTCTTCCGGAGGGTCAACGTTAACCATGCCAACACCTATGACCATCACTTCAAACTTCTTGCATCTTAGATCCAGATAAAATTCCCTCTTCTGATTTCTGATGGCGTGTACAAACCAATAACATAAAGATACACACATACATAATACTTACATGAATAAATAAAAATACATAATTAAACTCTTACTAAACATAATAAGGAAAACTTCCATTGTAAGTTCATTTAATAATCTTTTTCTGTTAGAAAAAATAAGATTTTTTTCTGTTAGAAACACTACATGAAATTGTCTTCTGCAAGTAAGAATTCTTTAGCTCTGCCTCATCATGCATGTCTCAGCAGAGATGTGTGTGGCTTACCAGTACCCTGGATAACATTTGGGATCCCAGCATTCTTTGGCTTTTCTGGCTGAGTCCGCACCTGCCTGTTGGCTGCATGTCTCAGTGTCACACATTCCTGAATATTCCTTCATGTATTACTATCTTCTTGGTGATACAATGCACTGTCTAAAATAAGCCAAGAATCATTGAAACCAAGGAAGCTGCTTCCTTAATATACCACTTGGGAAAAAGGATTTTAAACCATTAAAGCTCAACCTATCACTACAAAAGAGGACTATTGCAATAATCAGTGCACCTGAAATTTATAGTGCACAAAAGTTAGTTAAATCTCTCTATCTTCATATTACTGTTTGAGAAAATAGTTAGCTTGTATTTCTGCTGAATAGTTTGGAAAACATAGCCTCCACTCTGACTGGACCTGTGGTACTGTGGTAAATTAGTATATAAATAATTCAACGATTTGGTGCATACTACTGACCTACTAGCAATGTTTCTTAGGGAAAAACATTTTTATATTTATTTTAGAAATCTTCACAGGTCGTTGTGAAAGCCATTCCTACTTGACAACTTCTCTTTTTGCACTGATTTTATACCAAAATGTATCTCTGGATTTATTATCCTAAAGAATTCACAGCAATTGATACAAACTGCACAAGACCAGTGCAAACTCAAGCCAGACATAATCCCAACAGACCACAGGGACGACAGACACTAAAGATCACCCCTTGCAAATGATAAAGTTGCTGAATGTAAGAAAGGAATTTTCCTTTAAGGGTATGGCCAATGGTGTGTTGACCATCCTCCAGAGGAAGGTCACACAACCAAAACTATATGGGCAACACCAACAATAATAGACAAGTTTAAAAATCTATTAGAGGGTACAATATTGGGTGGGTAGAGAGTGACCATGATGGACATGGTAGAAGTGGGTATATATGGTGTAAAAATGATCAAGAAACCCTGTATAGGTATCTCCTAAACAAAAATGGAACAAGGTGAAGAAAGTATAGAATTATCAAACAATATTCTCCAATTGTGGCATTGCTAGTTTATTCCTATATGACATCAGAATAGTTCACTTCTTTTAACACACTGTGATTTCTACAAGATTTAAACTGTCTCTAGACAGTTCATCTCTAGAGATTAAAGCAATGCTCCTATGTCTCAGTTCTGTCAGACTGATTGTGTTGTTTTACAAGATTTGACATTTTTCTCCCATTGCATACCCTGGCTGATTCCTAGATGTTCTCCAGCAATGAAACACTGTTCTCCATGGTGTGCATGGCCAACATTGACAAGCACACCATTTGTTTCTTCATCAAATTTGCTCTTGATTATAGTTGGCTTGGGATATATGATGATAAAGAAGTTGTAGTTTCTGCTTCCTCTATCTATAATTGCTTTTACCATAAAACAACTAAAATCCCTTTGGAATGCAGGTGTTCTCTATGCACAGAAGATAATGGAAAAATCTAAGGCCACAAGTGTTAAAATACATTTATGAACTCAAATACCTAAAGGCAGAGACTATTGTCTAAAATTAAAATAGTAAGAGGAACATATCAAGAACACTATGTTATAGATATAACTTTAAATTACAAATAGCATTAAATGTGAGTCAATGATGGAGATTAAAACGGGGAAACTAAAGGATATCACTTGATCGCTAGAGTTTCCTGAAATAGTATAGGACAAAAGGAATGGCAATACATTTTCAATTCATGAAATTTTATAAGTAAATTTGAATTATCTCATAGATGAATGGTAACATAAACTTTCATCTTATGAAGTTTTATAAGTCAGTACACACTATCACATAGATTAGAGATCAGCTGCATCATTCTAACCAAAAATAAAAATGAAACAAAGTAATTAAATTTCTAGCTAAAGATACGTATCTAGACAATGATAAAATTAATGCTGATACTCTGACCCCAGACAATATAATATTTTTATAAAAATTAACTGCCAAGAAAGTTTTAATGAGTCTAGGAGAGTCAGAAACTTCAATGGTAAAATTAAATTTAGTCTACATATTTTCTTGCTAATGTTTCGCACTCCCTCTAAAATTAGTAAATTCTTATCAGTGAAAATGCATAATCATTTATTCTTGTATTTCTCAGAATTTGGGGAAAACACGTTTATCTATTTCATTTCTGCAACAAAAGTTATAATTAAGTTATAAGCAGTCTTTTACATGCAAACAATACCTGCACCCTTCTTATTTTCTCTGAAAGCAGATGCAATTCAAAGAGTGGTTGTAGGATTGTGAAAAGACAACATGGTTTCTGGTCAAGCACTGGCTGGAGGTGGCTGGAAGTGGCTGGAGACCCCACAGATTTCCTCGTAAGAGATGGCATGCTTTTCACCACACTCCCAGACTCCAGGCTCCTGATGAGGCCGAAGACCTCCTTTGATTCTCATCTTTTAGGCACATAGGACAGCACCCCATAGCCCCTCCACAGGTAGAGGGTATGGTTCCAGCCCCAAGGCAAATCTCCATATTAATGAGATACCTAAAGGTCTATTAAACATTCCTTCCCAGACCTTCCTCCTTGCAAAAGGTATTTAACCTCAGGCCCACCCTGAGAGTACTGGGGATATAGTTTCATGCATTTTCTGCCATGACAATAAATATCTTAAGACCACAGACTATTTCTCTTCTTTGGGACCTGCTGTAGGAAACCGTGGAGAACTACCTAGCCACCACCTAATCTCCCGCAAGAGGACATTTCTATGTTTCCAGCCACCGAGGCCACCAACTCAAGCAAGCAAGCCTAGCCTGCTGTGACCCAGCCAAGCAAGTCACTGCTACCAGAACACTCATCCCAGTGAGAAGCAGCCAGAGCTTCTCCCCCTCCTCATTTGGCTGCAGGCCTATCCAGCCCTTATGCCCCACTTCAGTCTCAATCCTTCTGCAGCCTCTCAGCAGTGCCTGAGATCCCAGGGGCCTGGGAACCAATCAGTTCCCAGCTGTCTTTTGGCCTGGGGACCCTAACCCAAGAGCTCTGGCTCCCAGCAGAACCTCAGACTGTGATCCTTCACCCTTGGAGCAGAGTCCCACAGCTTCACATAGCCTTACAACCACACCTCTGTCCCTCTGAGCAGGATGAGCCCCTTGGGGGGACAGACACAGGATACACTCATCAACACAATGGGACCCACACACACTACAGCCCACCAGGTGGTTTTTATTTTGAAACCTTTTTGCATTAAAATTATCAGATAACTGCACAAAAGTATGTGACAGCATACTATTGTAATATACATCCAACTCCTCCTTGACAGTATAATTTTGTTTAACCTAGCACTAGCCATAAGCTGTATCACTAATTAACAGGGTGAACTCCAGGATCTTCTGCTGTTGTCCATTAAGGAATTCATCACAAATGCTTTTTAAAAATCTCAGTGTAGCAAACTCCAGAGCATCACTGTTCAGGATGTAGGCAGATTCCCATCTGGTTGGATCATTAAGAATTAAGGTATAAAGAGAAATACAGAAGATGTGAATCCTTAAATGCATTCATAGAAAAGCTGCAGTGATTTGAACAGGTGGGCATACTATTGGCATAAAATAAGCTAGTATGAGATAGCTTTTAGTTATTGATGACCCTAGGATTTCTCAATAGTAACAAAGTAGTCCAATTGTGAATATAACTACGGAAAATGAACTCCTGTGTGGTTGTTTGGTAAGAATGGACAAATGAAAATCTACAAACCTCTTTCCCAGTGTCAAAAATGTAAACTAAAGACTACATCTAATTTTTCAGGCAATATTATGGGTCTTTCCTTTAAAAGAGATTTTTCTTCCCAGAACATTGAGCTACATAAAAAATAAACAAGAGGAACAATGAAATCAGAGTCTGTGAGTGAGCTAACTAGATTACTGTAACTCCTGCAAAGGGGATGTTCTAGTCTTATTTGGGTTAAATTTGCTGAGGCTAATGAATGGTGAGATATTCTTAAGGTTACATTAGAGAGAATTTATGGTCCTAAATACACATTTAGGGAAGAATCAGTGATCAACTTCAAGTGGAGCTTCTGCCTGGCATAAGTGAAGAAAGAGACCTGCTGTAATTACATTTTCTCACAGCATTATCTACAGATATAACCAGATGCCTCCCAAGAAGGTGTGGTTGAGCGATGGTCTTTAATGTGCATCTACACCTCTTCACCTGCCTTCAATGTCCACCATTCCTCATGTGCACTGGATTCTACATATCATTCATATATGCACTACAAACCAAGTAGGCTTCTCATAGCTTAGTCTAAACTTTACTCATCATGTTTCCCTCTCAAACCACATGAAGAGATTTGTCATCTGTTCTGGGCTGTTAATAGTTATGTCTGCATGTATAGCACTCTTTTACAACCAATATATATGGTCTATGTCTTGTCTTGTTTTATATATATATATATATGTATACTGAGGGGTAAAGTTCTATAATATGCAATGGCATAGATGAACTCAGATGTATATATATATATATATATATATATATATATATATATATATATATATCAAAACTCTTCATTTAGGTGTAAGATCATTAAGATCATTAAATATTGTTGAGCAATCTTTGAGCCTAATCTCTCTAATGAAGCCATTTCTTGCAGTCAAATCCATTCCCAACTGGAAATAGTATCACACAATTGAATTTAGAAGACACAGTGGTTATATAGTTTAAAAGTTTGTTTAGTTTCGCATCTTAGAGACATGATGAAAATCCAAAATTCACATACAATCTTAAGTATGAAAATAAAGGAGGAAACTAAGGCTTATTGCTAACTGTAGCTCCCCTTACTTGCAGATGTAGAGTTAATATTTTGATCAACAATTCTTAAATAGACATTCTTAAGTTCGTTTGACCAGACAGTGCTCAGTTTTTCCAACATCTACAATGTTAAGGAGTTTGCCTTAGGAAGTAAAAAAGGTTGATACTTTTTCAGTGTTTAAGTTAAGGTGATGATATGGATACCAGAACTTTTACAGTATTTGAGAAAATTACAAATCCAATACAAATTTTTATATTTTTTACTATATTTCCTAACTCTAACTTTTGACTGAAAATTATTTTTTCTAGTATGTTAATTATATACTCTTTATAAGCCAAATAAAACATAGAACTAGCTACTTGTTGCTATCCCAACTTAAACATTGCTTTAACTGAAAGGAGACACATATACTATGGGAAACATACCTATGCAAATGAAGCAAGATCATTGCAGAGACTGCTACAAGGATACAGTGGCATGGTGGCTCCCTATAACTATTCAAGATAGGGAAGATTACAGGTTGGGTGGTCCATCCAACTCCTCCTTGACAGCATAGTGCAGCACATTATCTTTAAGCAGAGGAAGCCTTTAATGGATAAACAACACTCGGTTTTAAGTGTTCTGTTTTGAAAATGCTATTGTAAAATACTATTTTTCTATACTTGGACACAACATTGCTAAATGTTGAATATATACAAATGCATACCTTAAATAATTAGAGATTGCTCCAGTAGCATGTTGAAATCACAGCAATTTAGATACATGATTGATTGAGCATAGCTTTTTGATTCCGTAATCACTACGTTATGCAATGTGAACAGATCCTGCCTGTTAGCTGGAAAGCCTCCGAATACCATAAATGTTAAGTGTGTAATGGGCTGCCTTTAAAACGAAGCTTTCCACCTTTTTCTTTTGTCTTTCTGTGTAAGTAGATTGAGAATTTCTAAGTGAAGTTTAAAGGCAATGGGAGCAAAACATTTAGCCAGAAAATTGCAGATTCTGCTTCCAACAGTTCTCTACTTTAAACTCACAATAAAATAAAAGCCTTAATGTCAACATTGCGTTTCTCTTTCCATTATTTCATATTCATTCTGTGCCTTACTTACTTTGCCACCTTTTATAGCCATGAACATTTTTTAAAGTGCCAACAGTTTGAAAAGGACAAGCTGAGGGAATATTTCTTTTGTTTGCATTATTTAGCTATATAGCCATATTAACCAAAGTTTATTATCTTTTTATTTTATATTGTCTTAATTTCATCTAAGTAATCATTTTATTATTTTTGTAATGCAAGGGCTCAACCATTGGGTCTCTCACTTGCTCAACACATTCTCTACTACTGAGCTTGACACTTAGACTCTCAAGTTGTCTTTGAAGCAGATTTCAACATCTTGGTTTATCATAAGTCAACACAAGACCTACTTTTATATTCCCATCTGTCTCTGATAATAATTCTTTACTGCTCTATCTTATTCAATAGTATATATTCTATATATACAGCAAAAATTTTGAATCCTGAGGACATCCTTTCTATATAGTATTTATTGGAATAAAGCACCCTCACAGGTAAAGAGTTACATTCTTTTAGCAGTTTTGAATGTATCTGATGTCAGCCTTACAGATGGATGTATATACTTCTTGATTTAGCCTTTAAATGTTTGTCTTAGCTTAGTCTATATAAAGTAGGAACTTGTGATTCATATCAGCCAGGTGTCTTCTGACTTCCTCCTATTTCACAGAGTTCCATCAGTGTCCTTCTTATTAATATATTATTAACTCTATCACAACTTGTTGTGTAGCCATATACCTGATGCAATAGAATAGCAGTTCTTAACATATGGGTCTGAATCCATTATTGGTATCTCATACCAAATATCTACTTACAATTCATAACAGTAGTAAAATTATAGTGATGAAGTAGCAAGGAAATAATTTTATGGTTTGAGTTTCCCACCATATGAGGAACTGTATTAAAAGATCTCAATGGAAGAAAGGGTGAGAATTAATACATCAGAAGAATGTATCAGTTTGTTTTCAAATGAAACTTAGCTTCATCTGAAGGTGTGCACTCTCACCGTTGTTATTCTGAGGCATGCTAGGAGTAACCTCTGTGTCTATCATTGGACAGTCTCCTTATTTGTCCAAACAAAAAAACTAAGTGATAGAGAAGTAATTTTACTAGGTAAAAATGAAAGTCCCAAAGGGATTTAGAATGGAAAAACAAATCATACCTAAAAAATTTCTACCGATAAGTCTTTGTTTCCCTACTCTAATCTTCCCAAATCCTTAAACAGACACTCATGATACTAACAGTTTCCAAAATAATAACTTGCAGAACTTTGCGTCAATGTTTCACTACTACATATGAATTTTCTTGTGTTTTTATTACGTATGAGATAAAACTCTATTTTCAAAACCATAAAAAGATGGTCAATATTTTATTTATGACTTATATTCTTTCTTTATTTTTACTATACACTAAATCATAGGAAAAATAGTCTTTCCAACTGTCAAGTTCTTTCTTCATTTATGGATCTCTTGGATGTCTGGTTTCTCTACAACCCAGCACACACACACACACACACCCACGCTTATACAGGTATATGTACATATACTTTATCTGTATATTATTTTGAATGTTCAGATGTTATCACTACTCAAAGAACTCTTTCTTGATGAAAAACTTAAAACCAGATTGTTTGTTAGGTCCTCATCTCTGTTCAGCTGACAGGTTAAGAACTTGTTTTTAATAATTTCTTTTCTTTTTTCTTTTTTTTTTTTTTTGCCTTTGTTCTTGCATCTTTTCTCTACTAAATCATAAAACTATTGAGAAAAACAGACTGGCTCTTTGCTGCTGTTGGATATTTGGCACATACTTATAGAACAGACATATTTATGTAGCAAACTTTATATATATATATATAAAGCACTCTCAGTGTATATACAATATTAATTCATATGAAGCTAATGGATTGTTAAGCAATAGTTAACTGCTTTGCCTACAACAATAACATCAATAACAAATATTTTAGTTTTAAAATTGTATTTTTATTATCTTTATTATGTGTATGTGTGGTCATGGTGACAGGGAGTATGTGCATGTGAATGCAGGTCTGACAAACATAAGATGTATTAGATCCCCTGAGGGTAGAGTACCAGGCATTTGAGTCACCAGACTCAGATGCTGAGCATCCAACTCTGATCCTTAGCAAAGGTAAAACTTATTCTTAACTACTGAGTAATCTCCCCAGTCACCATATTTGTACATTTTAAAGAAGTAATTGATCCACCAATATTTGATTTCATTATTCTGAAAGCTAAACACAGAAGCACATTTTTAGTCATATTAAAAGTGGTGCTTGAATCACTTTATTGCTTGTTTTGATTATATTTGTCTGTTGTTTTGACCAATCCTGTTTGATTTTATCCTAGATCTATGGGCTATTAAGTCTCCAGGTTCGGGCCATCCAATCAGTGTTCAGTATGGGCTCCCTCTTCTAGAGTAGGCCTTAAGTTAAAGCAGATGTTTTGGTCTCTCCTACAAGTTCTTTACCACCATTATCCTAGTATATTTTTCAGTCAGGAAAGATTATATGTCAAAGATTTTATTTTGCTGGGTTGCTGTTCATAGTTCTCTTTCTGTACTCTGCAGAGTACCTTCCTATACCAAAGTTACTAGAACATAGGTGTGAAGGGTTTATGCAGCTACTAACTCGACATTTTCATATCCAGTGAGTTGTGTGGATTTTGTCCTTAGCAATGGGGCCCACTCATTGTCAGCTTGTAGAGTGGACCTCTCTATCCCAGCATCAGCTTCAATTATTTGGGGATCTCCACTGGAACCCTCCAACAACTCGACAGATTACAACTTACTTTCATCACTAGAAGCCTTGGTTGGCTACAAGAGATGGCCAGTTGAAGCTCTATATCCTTCATTACTAAAAGTTCTCACCCTCAAAGATTTCAGGAAATTTATACTGCACTAGGTTTCCACGTCAGCTCCTGAGCACCCCTCATAAAAACATCAATAAAATGACTCTTAATGATATTCTGCTATACTCATAGATAAGAGTTGCAGAGATATTTCATGTGGCACCTGATCTGGTTTGTTCTTAATCATCCACCATCTTCCCAACTAGGCTAGGCCTGAGGCTACAAGCAGTAATGGCATGCCTCTTGGCTAAGGCTGCCTACTTAGGCAGCCAGAAACACCGGACCTGCCACTCACAAGACACTAGCGTGGGAGATGGCTCTGCCAATCCACAAGTGGGAGGAGTAAGGAGAGGAAGAAGAAAAGGAAGAGGAGGAGTGAAAGAGGCAGAGGTGTTGGAGCCATGGATTGCCATGAATGTATCAAGAGCAGTCCTTGGTAACAGCTTATATCTAGGTTAGTTAATTGGTCAACATTTCTAATTGTGTGGGCATCTTATTAATTGAGCATTATCAAACATATAAAGCCTTTGGTTAATCTTTAAGCATTAGAGTTTTATTTCTACCAGGTACCGCGTGGATGGCAGGATGGTCTGGGCTCATCCCAGCCTTGTGGAGACAGTGTGGCAGATTGGTGGAGCCATTTCCCAGGCTGGCATCTCGTGGGTGCCAGGGCCAGTGTTCTGGCCCACCTGAGCCTGTGCCATCGGTCTGAGCCAAACAGCGGTAGGCTCCTGAAGCTGCTCATGGCCTCAGGCCTTACCTAGTCAGGAAGATGGCAGCTGATTAAGAACAAGCCAGATTGGGAGACACCATTTTTAAATATCTCCCTCAACAGATAAGCACATTGTGCAATCATCATCTTCAATGTTTCCTCAGGCAGTGCATGGAAGTAGATGAAGATACCCACAGCCAGATAAAATGCAGAAAGAGAGTCGAAGTTGGGGATTTCCATAGGTTTCCTCCTTTTAAGATTAGGAAATCCCATAGAAGGGGCAGGAAAGAAAGATTATATGAGTCAGAGGGGATGGAAGATACTAATAGAACATGGCCCCTAGAATTAACTAAGCAAGGCTCACATGGGTACACAGAGACTGAAATAGCATCTACAGGTCCTGCATAGGCCTCTATCAGGTCTTCTGCATACATGTTGTCACTGCTAGCTCAGTATTTTTGTGGGCTGTTAGCTTAGTGTTTCTGTGAGACTCCTCACTGTGGAAGTGGGTTTGTCTCTGAGTCTTTCCTCAGATGTGGGACTCTGTTCCTCCTGTTGGAGTTCCATATCCAGCTTCAATTCTAGAGCTTTTACCTTGTAGTACTGCATTTTGTTTTGCTGTATTTGGGTGTTTGGTAGTCATTTAGTGAACTCCTCCTTTTAGATGAAAGATGTACATGGAATGGATAAGGTGGAGGAGAAGTAGAGGGAAGCTGGGAGGAATTAAGAAAGGAGAAATTGTAGTTGTGATCTATTGCATAAGAGAAAAATCAACTTCAATATAAAATGCTGTTTGAATGTAGATTATGAATTGAATTATAAGTCTCATCAACAAAAATTCAGAACTCAGTAAATATCTTTTTTATCAATTAATCACAAGTAAGCAGCTGAATAAATTTTTCATGTAATTTTTTACATAAAAATTTTCCTCCTGTTTCTCCTTCCTAAATATTATTTAGTTCCCATCTTGCAAAGACTTCATTCTCAGTTTTCTAGACCCTGTATTGATTTTCTCTTTTGAATAGGAAAAAAATTTTGTTTCACTATGAAGTTGTTTTCAGTGGGCCCAGTGTCATGATTGGGTCACTTTAGTTCAAGGACCAAGAGCTGAAGCAAATTCCACACATGGAATTCTGAGGAATTATTGGTTTGAGCAAGTCTGTTCTAATCAAGTCAAATTCTAGGCCCTTGTCTCATTTTCAGTTGCAGTCACAAGAACTAGACAGCAGAGGCATGATAAAGTAAGAAAATCCTAAGGCTGCCTCTCTAAAATGCTGAGTAAAAGAGGGGTTTGGGATAGGTATTCCAAGTGGTGATTGTGGAATACTGAGTATGATAGGGACGTGGGAAGGGAATTCCTTTAGTGTACCTTATGGGACATCATAGAAGAGAAAAAAGTGCCATACAGTCAGAGACCCAGGCAAATGTCCTTACCCTTTAACCTGTACCTCACTACTTTTTTCCAAAAATGGCTGAGAAGAAGCTGAAGACAGTGATTTGTGCTTGCTCTGCTTCTGATGCTTAGAGAATGTAAGAAGTGTGGGAAACAGGGAGGCTTCTTCATGGGAATATCTAGGAAGATATCAGCATCTTTTGGCTTAAGGGTCATCCCAAAGAATAGAGAACTCTTTTATCATAAGAACTAGATACAATGCATTCCTAAAGCTGGACTTCAACTCTCTGAACCATAACACACACACACACACACACACACACACAAACACACACACACACACACACTCACATGCATACACACATTTTAAAATAATAATGTATAAACTTAACAACTAATGGCTATAATTTCCTCAACCTTCTCTCTATTAATGGGTCTCAGCTTTCTATAGTAGATCTATAATAATAGTAATAAAAAGAAACTTTTAGCTTGTCAGCTTAAAATTATACATTGCAAATGCCATAGTATCAAGAGGTGAAACTTGGTAAAATGACAATTTTAAGCTTTTTACTTGTTATATTAGAGTTTTGTTAAGGCTTGTGAGTTCAAACTTTATTGTTGACATATCACATTACCATGGGATAAAATATTAACCAATTTACATTCTAATGTACTCTTGGCAGAAGAACATATATTTCAAATAGCCAAAATATCACAAATTATATAATACTGGAGATTATCAAAATGCAAATATTTTCAATAATGTTAGCAAGACCATGTTAAAAATTTTGTAGACTTTACATTTCTTCCTTATGAACTTCTTAATGCGTCTATTAATCACATAGCTTAGAAGTGGTTATGCACAAATAGGTACATAATTATATTGAAAAAAGTAAAATATACAGATTATATAGATATACATATTACATAGATTTATTAATAGGTTCATAATTTTATTAGAATAAAAACAATATTTTAAAAGATTAATGGTAATTATAGTATTAAGAAAAATAGCTTTTAACATCCCAACTAGATGTTACATTGTAACAAGTAAAGTTCCAAGTACCGAAACAGGTTACCTGGGTTTGAGTTATTGTCCATTGGGTTCCACAGACCCTGTAAAATTCCCAAATTCCCAATAACCAGTACTGTTGGTTATCCTTCAGAACCTGAGAGTAGAGTGTATTGTAGAAGAAACCATACACATTGCCAAAGGTCATGGATATATCTAGCTGGTACTCAGCTTAAAGCTTCACCCCTCCTGCTTATCTTCATATTGTTGAAAGGTATTATATATGCTACCACAGGAACAAATTAGTTATTAATCTCACCCATCTAAAAACTTTGAAATCTATAAGAACTCCTTATGTAGCAAGATGTCCAACTGGTACATTAGTGCTATGAATGTTCTGGGAGTATCCAAACACTTTGATTTTACTTGACTAAAAGTTTATTCTATTTTATGGAAGCAATACCTGGCATTATCAATGAAAGTAAGAGCATAAGCCTAGGTGCATGATGAATCTTAGGGGAAAACTTACTACTACGCTACTAAAGAAGCATAGCAATAAAGTGTGTCCTAATGACATATCTATAAGCCCAGAGAAAAGTGTATCAATGAACCCTCATCAGAGAATATGGAAATTAACACAGAAACCAATAACCAGTTAATATACAAAGAAATAATAAGAAGCAGTAGAAGGCTTAACCTCAAATGGGATGTCTATATCACTCCCTTCTCTCAGACTTCAGAGATCAATGTAGAAAAGGGGTTGAAAAGATTGGAAGAGCCAGAGGTGGTGATGACTACAAGAAAACAGTGTATTTCAGATACAAATGGACAGATGTATAAATAAACTCAGAAAAGACTATGAAGGCATGCACAAGATCTGCATAAACTCAAGATGTACAAAATCCCAGGACAAAGGAGGGAAGGGACTACAAAGGAGCTATGTAAGTTTATGAGTGATACACTAAAGTCTTTTTGCAGTCCCACACTGTGGGACGGTGGGCTGTGAGGGACAGCATGCTTTCTGGTCGAGCACTGGCTAGAGATGGCTGGAGACCCAGAAGGTTTCCCTGATAGGGACAGCATGCATTTTGCCACGCTCCCAGACTGCAGGCTCCTGACACCAGGCTGAAGAACTCCATTGATCCGCATCTCTCAGTCACGTAGGGCAATGCCACTCCCAGACCCTCCACAGGTAGAGGGTGTAGCTACAGGCAGCAGAGCCTCAAGAGAGCTCCATATTCATGAGATACCTAAAGGCCAGAGGATATAGTCAATTAAGCAGTCCTTCCCAGACCCTCTTCCTACTTGCCAAAGATATTTAACCTCAGCTTCATCCACTTTCCGACATCACAATAAACATTTTAAGGTCATGGAATTCCTCTAGTCTTTGGGACCTGCTGTGCAGAACCATAGAGGGGGCCTTCAAATAACGAACTGCCGGCTAATCTCCCACCAGAGGCCTTCTCTATGAGTGTAGCTAGCCAAGCCAGCCATGACGCAACCAAGAGTTTCATTTCCCCAAGTGGCACCACTGGAGCTCATCTTCTCCCCATCACTATGTCTCGGTTCTTCTGCAGCCTCTCAGTGGCATCTGAGAGCCCAAGAGCTTGAGATCAATTAATCACCACCCACCTTCTTGCCCAGGGGTCCCCAACCCAAGAGCTCCAGCCAACACGGGACCTCAGACTAGTATCTCCCCATGCCCAGAGTGGACCTCTGTGGCTTCCCATAGCCAGGCACCTGCCAAGCTCTGCGTGGAGTGAACTCAGTTGAATTACCGTGCTTCTGTCTCCTGAGCCGTGGTTTCAGCAGGGCAGCACATGCTCAGGACCCACAACTCAGCCCAACAGAACCCAGGCCCATGAGTGAGCTACAGCCCCATACCATACCCTCCTTACAGCTTTCCACCCTGGGTCAAGTCTAGGCCAACTTCCATTACTAACCCACAGGAACATACTTGAGTAAAAGGTTCTCAGAAAAACTCACAGAATGTACTAACTGATAGTCACCTGACCCTCTGGATGGTTCCAGGTAGAGTTCAAATATGTGTCATAATCTGCCCCAGCTTGCTAGCCAATAGATTTAAAGGTCAATATACTAAGCCAAAAAGTGTGAACTGTAACCTTTGTAACCTGTACACCTAAAAAGTACAAAAAAACTGCTTGTAATAGCCATTAGGGGTTGCCTTATAGTCATTCACCATGAGGGATTAATTGAAGGTCAACCTCTGATGTGCCAGAAAATAAACCTTTTGCGTTTATATCGATCTGCATCTCTGTGTCTCACTGGGGTAGAGAGCAGGTGTCTCTAAGTAAGTGTCAATGACCAAGGTGTGGGGAGTCTTACAGTTGATGATGTCAGAAGAGAGAAGGTGGTCTTCTTCAATACTGGGTATAGGAATCACACTCCAGGGCAAGCTCCAATCCCAGTAGTAGCTGGCCAAAACAAAATAGATTTCCTGATTTTTGTTTTTGTGTTTCTCTTTAAAAGAGAGATCGTGAAGCTGTGTGGGTAAGGGGTTGGAGAAGAAAAAGAAGTTTGGAGAGTGGAATGAATATTACATGAGATTATCAAAGAATGGACCAAACACTATTCAAACATTTAATATGTATTTTAATTTAAAACAGAAAGATAAAAATAGCATTTAA
The DNA here is from genome assembly GCF_004785775.1 of Grammomys surdaster. NCBI lineage: Eukaryota > Metazoa > Chordata > Mammalia > Rodentia > Muridae > Grammomys > Grammomys surdaster. The sequence goes on along the minus strand of NW_021604635.1, from coordinate 7,528,499 downwards.
AATGAATTTTTCCTTACAGTAGAAGAAATAATCAAATTGGTCATGTCAAAGCAAAAGATTGAATTTTCTAAGCAATGAAGTTTAAAAGTTAAATAAATTACAACAATATACAGGAAGATTTATGCTTGTTAGTAGTCCTTGATCTCCCGATTGAATAATAATTTTATCATAAAGTGTTTGCTTTTATCAAAAGTAGACCCATATGTGTGTCTCCAAGAAATATCAATTCTAGTCATGTTGATTATGAAGATTAACCCTCACAGAATCCTCAGCAATAAATCACTGCAAACACTTCAGTTAGTTCCTTAGGATATATACTATAAGTAGAATTGATGGTCAGCACCAAACTAATGGTATCTTAAAGGCTTTTTAGGGGACCTTAAAACCTACATGGTAAAGTGATTTAGTTGTCCTGTGAACTTGGAGCAGGTTGCTTAGACATACCAAAAGGGTTGAAAGGAAAAGGAAATCTAAAATGCTTGAAGTAAAAGCCACAGGAACTTTAACTTACTTTGAGAAAGCTGCCCTGTCTTTTTATTCTATTGCCCTATTTTTATTTTATTTCCATTAAACGTTTCTGAGTATCAGATGAAGAAACAAAAATAAGCATCTCTTTTGTTTTATTTATTTTTTCCTAAGAAAAATATATGTGACAAATTTTACTTAAAGAAATACACATAACCTGAAATCACAATGAAATGAAACCAAAGAATGAGAAGAAGCCAGAAGATTAGAACATATTGCCAAAGTTAATATGAGTCCGGGCAGAACAATGTAATGAGAAGCCAAGAGAAGCCAGATAGCTAGGACTGGGGAGGAAGTGCTCTGGGCTCAACCCAAGCTGTGTATTCACATAGCCTGGCAAGTTGAGTACAGGTTCCATTCCATCCCTCCATCTAAGGAAATAAAATTTACAGTTTCCAACCCCATACTGGTAAATCCAGCTCCTGGGGATTGAGCTCTTTTCTGGTCCCTGTTGGTATTTGAATATATGCAAAACATTAGAATAGTTTTTAGCTCTTTTAAAAATAGAAACATAAAAAAAACAGCTGTCCTATCATACAGATTACACTCAAATGCATTTTAGAAATTTTACATAGATAAATACAAAAAAAGAAATGTTAAAAAAATGGCCTAACAATTTTAATATAGAAAAATCATTGTTAGTTTCCATGTTCCATCTACATGAGCAGTAAACTAATTTTGATTTGTGATACATCTTCTCCTGTCTACAAACTAATTGAAAGCATGCATATGTGAAGGGATATAAAAAATTAAAAAATATATTTTAGGAAAAAACATAAAAATGAACATAAGGTGACTTTAAAAAAAATTAGTCAGTTGACAAATGTTCCACTAATAGAGAACAGGTGACAAAGATGAATATACATATTATGAGTGAGAGTATAACTCATTAACCCAAAAAATATTTTGAAATAATGAGGGACATATCCATCTTTACGGAATGAATACTGGAATATAGGAAATATGGAATATAGGAAACAGAAGTTGCATGAAAGGCAGATGTATCAAAACAAAACCCACTTTACCAAGTCTTCAACACAAATGCAATGCTCTATTGACTGAAATTTACACAAGTATTTAAGGAACAAATATATTACAATCACTCCTATTACTGGCAATAAAGAGATTTTCCCCAACTCATCTTTCCAGCAATATCCTCAGTTTTAAATACTTTAAAACTCCGATGGTCCGTGAGAAGGCTCAGCAAGTGTTGATAACCCTTGTCACTAATGTTTGCTCACCTTGGTCCCCATGATGGAAAGAGAAAAACAATTAGGTGCTAAATATTTATAAAATATAACTTAAATTAAAATATAAGTTAAGTAGACATAGCTTGTGAACAACTGTAAAGTGACTGACTATTATTCATCACATCTGATGATATACTTGGAGCAATTATCAGGATTGACAAAGGCTTATTATACAAATATCAGGTTGAATTTTAAATGAAAATGCAAGTCAATTATTTTAAGGCCTAGGAATCTTTTAGATGTTATGAAGCTTGTAAAACTGTCATGACAAATCTTAATAAAGAATATTTTGTATTTATTGAAAGTTTTTCTGACAGAAACCAGTGGGCCAATGGTTGGATAACTGATTAAACAGAAATCTTAATAACAGAAACATACTAACAACAGAATCTCATAAATAATTAGTTATTATGGAAAGTGTTGTTCAGAAACTGTTTAAAAGGTCATAACTATTCATAGTCTTAAACTAGGATTTTAATGAGTGGGAAAATCTGCTGTTTCAAGTGGGGGAAATAATTTGAAAAAATCTGGAACTAAATGGCAAGTAAACTAGACCAAGATTTAGAAGGAAATGTTAGAAAACATTTTGTAGCTGTCCTTTAGATGACATTTTATAGACCTCAATGCTAACATGCTATCCATCAAATAAAGGGACCATCAATGGCTATGATGACTTTCCCTTCTTGAAATTCAAAGCTGATTGACTTTTGTTTAGCTTAATTTTTGTCCTCACTAGGGTTTGAAGTTTCCCCTGTGAAGTCTGATTCTCCATTGTGTTTTTAAATATATCTTCTTCCAACATTCTTAAGCAAGTATAGCTTCTCTACCAGATATCTAAACCCTAGTTTAAAATATGTATTTAGATATTCTCCTTTTACTCTCCTTTCATTGAGGAAAATATTTTCCAGTAATTATCTTAATGATATGAATAAATTAATAACATTTTTATCCACACTATTAAAAATGAGCAATGTTCTCTTTTGGTCTTGGTATAAATACACAAGCCAGTTTTCACATAAATGAAAGAAAGGTAGCATATTAAATGAAACTTGAGAATTTCTATTGCACAGTTGCTGGTTTGTTGGGAAATGCCCAAGGTTAACACAGCCTACTGGTCTGCAATGACTAAAGATAAAGTGCTTTAATTTGCAGGAAAACATTATGGTGTCTGTGTTACAAAGCAAGCGTATCATCATGAGTGGAAAGGTCTGCCAGCCACAGACTTGGCTTCTCTTAGGAACACAAGCTGTCACCTAATCAATGTGTGACTTCAGGTCACCCATCTATCTTCCTAACCAGGCAGTCACACTATGAAAGGCAGCAACTTAAAAATAAACATGGCGAATTTATTTTATCTATAGGCAGACAAATATCAAATATCTAAGTGTCTGCCTTCAGTGAGTCCATGCTCTTCTGGTTATATCAAGAACCAAGAGGGTTTTCTACCCTTTGGCTTCCGAGGTGACAGCATTAGACTGTTCCTTCAAAACTGGAAAATCTTTAAAAACTCATCGTTGAGGGCCAGTCACTCTCACTTCCTCATAAAAGAGTTTAGCATTGATGATGTAAAACATGTCACTGTAGCAGCATAACACATTTGAGACAGACGTTTGATATTTGTTATTTTTAATGACAAGCTAAAACTGTTTTTCTAGGAATATTTAATCAATTCTACAACAAAGCTTGATGTGTCTTCACTTAGCGGGAGAAAGACACTTTCATACGCTAGACAGGAGAGGGAGAGATAGAATGGCTTTAATTTAACTAAGCTAGGTAATGTTATAAACTACAACAAACCACAGATGATAATGAGCTTCTAGAATCTTCCCTAAAACCACATGAGATTAAATCAGATTTTAATGTTCCTAACCTATATTCCAATATTCAACTTTATATGTGAAAATGGTTTAATGACAAAGATACATATTAATGAGATATTAAAATAAATATAATGTAAACGTGTTGCTCACAAATTTTGACAAAACTTGGGTGCCAAAGATTTCTCCCATGGAGCATACGTCCCCGTAGAATAAGCTTCAATTACCCATTTCATGGCTTATACATCTGCTTTGAAAAATATAGTGAGCCAATTCTCAGTTCAACACTTTTCACTTTCTGAGGAATTAAAATCACTCCCAAATGCAATTTTCTCATCAATAGTAAAGTGTTAATCCTCCTTGAAGCACTGAAAAAGAAAATGTAACATTTCATTACTTGAAATCTTAAGTTTTTAAGTTGATTTTTGGAAATCTTAAATAATTACTTATTTTCTTCCAAAGATCGAGTTTAATTTAATTAGCTTCCACAGTCTTTTTAGCATGAAACAGCAATGTTCCCCATAGCATCTTTGTTCCACATTATAAATTAGGATGTTGTACATGTTTACTTCCACTCTTATCTTCCTGATTTAAAACAGTGAGTCATTTGATTGTTTTCTAACACCTTCCATGATTTCTTCTTTGACTACTTCCCTGCTAACATTATCATCCTTCCCACACTCATTTGTCTCAATTTCCAAGAAAGGTGTTGAGGGTAAATAATAGGAAGGAAGTGTCTGCTAAGTCATGGTTACAGTCTTATACCCCTGTCTGAGACTATTGGGTTGCCCATAGTTAACTACCTTCACATCACATTACTTCATGATATGGCCCTGCAAACTGCTCTGCTCCACGCTTAGTGAATTTCTCTTATTCTTTCATGCGGCTATCAGATGTATCTTTCTCTGTGAATTTTCTCTGGTCTTACATTTCAGGTTCCATCATTGTCATGAGCATACATTGTTGTCCAGCACACCTGGTATTCTGTGGCTCTGTGCCAGTCAATTATCCATGCAAATAATAGTCACATCATATTCTAAGACAAAGTTTCATGTTGCATCTATCACTGTCATTCTTCTCGCCTATATCACAATCCGGGAAGAACAAGATTTCCTCCATAACCAAATGAAGAATGAAAAAAATGACTAATTTTCATGCTACCTCCTTTCCATTCCTTTCTTTTCTTGAAACGGTCATTACCAGTTACCCTTTGTATGCATTATCCAGTCTCTACATTCAGTACTTTCAACATGTGTAGATGTTTCCACTAGTCAAAGAGGAAATTGAGAACATTGACATTTTTCTCACTGCCTCCTGCCAAAATATTGACTGTCTGTCAGCTTACGATTATATTACATCAGTCGAGTAATCTTCCCACCAGGGGCTATTTCTCTGTGTTTTATAGTACAGATACTGCACGGCAGGCATGGAGGATTATGATTATTATCATAACAAAAGGAACACAGTCTTGTATTCTTACAGCAAAATTGAGAAGCAGTGGAAAAGCATGGCTAACCAAGATCAAGCTGGGAATCATTTTTCTAGTTATTCAGTAAATCAGAATCATATATATGGGTATTAACAAATATTTGTCTAATAGAGTGTCCCTACTAACATAATAGCATAAGTATTTGGTAAAATCTTATCCGGAGAAAGAGAAAATTCATGATGCAATGTTAATGCTAAAGAAAAGTTTCAAATATACACACAGCAGGGACTGAAATGAAACTGTATAAAAATGGAGGAAACGAGAGACAATTCAAATCATATATAAGAGGATTGTCTCTGGTTAATAAGGGTGTTTTGTCAAGGGAGACTTGAATACTATAGTATTATTATGATTGCCATTAGCTTCCAAATGAATGAGACTTGGACAATGATTCTGTTATTTAGCTTTGACACAAATTACTTGGGGAGGGGGAGGATTAGGCCTTGTCTATCTTTTTTAACTCTAGACTGACTGTATTTCCTGAGCTGTGTTCCTTGAATACTTGGTGTTTCTGTCCCTCCTGGGCCGTTTTTGCTCTACCAGCCTGTACTTGGGATCCATTTCACTTGATATGTGTTCCTGGTCCATCACATCAATGAAAGTCTTCTGTCCTCTGTCATCCTTCTTTTCTCCTCTCTCCTTCTTTGTGGTACCTATCTGGGATCCCAGTCTGGTAACTGAAATTCTACCTTTTCTATTCTCCCAAGTAATTTGCTGTAGCCATTTTTATTTAACCAATAGCTTTTAATTGGGGAGCAAGGTTTACACTAAGTCCCTTGGTGTACATGAGGATCTGCTTATGGGGGAAATCTGATCTTGGGGCCAGGATTTAACATTTGAATATATAGCAGTCCCAGACCAACCTCTAACAGAACCCCAAGAAAAGGAGGAAAGATTATAGGAGCTAGAAGGGTTGGGGACGCCATAAGAACAAGGCTTAGAGAATCAAGTAAGTGGGCTGTAGCAAGAAACAGACCCTGTGTGAGTCTGAACTTAGTCCTCTGCATACACCTTATTGTTAATGCTCTTGTTGGACTCCCAACAATGAAAGTGGGGGTTTCTCAGACTCTTGTTTGCACTTGGGACCCTTTTCCTTATACTAGGTTGCTTATCCAGGCTTGATATGAAAATTTGTGTGCTTAGTGTCATTGTAACATTTTACGCCCTTATGTTGATACCACTGGGAAGTATGCTGTTTTGTTGTTGTTGGGGAACAGAGGAAGAGTGGATCTGGGGAAGAGGAAGGACTGGGAGGAAAGGATGGAGGAGAAATTGCAGTGTGGACATAATGTTTTGGGGGAGAGAGAGCAGGGAGAGGGACAGGAGGGAGAGGTGTCTGAGCGTTTTAGTTCTTACACAGCTCTTCATAGTTTCTGAAGATTTCTCAATAATCATGGTTTGCGATCATAGGGACAAAGTGCCTGAATGGAACAAAGAAGTCGCAACAAATCCATAATGAGACTTTGTCATTCTTTTCTGTTTCTCCCACTTTCATTTTAGCTTTTATTTTTCCAAGAAATGGGCCTTGAGCTCAATAGACAAGTGATCTATCACTATGCTGTATCTATAGCCAGGGCTTTTCTCAGGTAAAGAGTCATAAACACTAGGACGTCCACAACACAGGGCTGTCTAGCGTTTCCGCAGAACTGGCTCAATACCAGAACTGCTTTGCTGCTCCCCGCACCATCAACATCACCATGCTAAGGCACTCATAATGATGACGAGACCATTGCTCAGTGTTTCTCATTCCATAAATCAAGGGATTGCTACTTTTGCTTCCTTGCCATTAACAAACTGAAACAAATAAGCTGTAACCCATTTATGTATTTATTTATTTATTTATTTATTTACTTATTTACATCCCAAACCCTGCCCCTCCCTCACAACAGAATCTCTCTTCCCATTTCCTTCCTTTTCTCCTCTGAGAGGGTGCCACACCCACAGGAATCGCCTCCCCATTTTTGCATCAAGTCTCTCAAGGTTAGGGGCATCCCCTCCCACTGAGGTGAGAACAATGTTCCAGATCCAGTTCAATTTTTATCTCCATGCGATTTGCTTCTTCTTTCCCGTATAGGCAGGAACATATGAAAGTCAGAGAAGACTGGAAAAGAAAAGGAGATGCTGCTGATTTCCTTAATTTTACCTCTTAGAAATGGGGAATGTAGGTGGACCTCTACAGCTTAAGGTGACCCTCTAGGCAGTGTGGTGGCTGAAGTGTTTGCCTGACAAATTTCAACTGCAAAACCCTTCATGAGGCATAATGTCATGGTTTTCCCTGAAAGAAAACAAGACACACCAGTCCCAAATGGAGACATCTAAGGGACTCACATGTCAATGAACTAGGAGAGGATATCACCATAGCACTTAGGACAGGATTTTGATTTCCTTTATCTACCCTCTGAAGACTCAACACCATAGAGATGGATAACAGGGAAGTTCTGTCAAGTTTATGGTTATCTATGCTAGAAAACCAATGCTTAGTAACTTAAGGACTTAAAATAATAAGCTATTCTTCCTGTGACTTGAGTCTGCCACTCTCACTCCTGGCGCTTCATGAACTGCAGCTGGAACCCTCTTAACACTCCACAGAACAGCTGCCCCATTTTCCTTACCTTACTTAGTTTCTCGAGCATCAACAAGTGTCCCATTAAAAAGAAAGAGGAATGGCAGTCATTTTTAGTATATGGCTACAACTTGCATAGAATTACTTCTATCTGCTGTTCAAAGGTTAATCAGTAGTAGAACATTCCCAGATTCAAACAGGAAGGACAATAAAATTCTTTTGATGGAAGATTAATAGTATATTTGAGTCATCATTGTTCCATTAAAGATTGAAAGTTAACTAGAAGAGAAACAATAACAAAAAATAAATGAATAGAATAAGCATCCCTTCCTGAGACAGATCTTTTCTTTTCTTTCCTTTTTTTTTCTGTTTTAAAATAGGATTTCACTATATAATCCAGGATGGCCTGGAATTCACTATGTAGGTCAAGACAGCCTTGAAATCACATTGATCTTCTTTTTTCTGGCTTCCTAGCATTCTGGTTCAAATGGAAAAAAAAAAGAAAAAAAGAAAAAAAAAAGAAAGAAAAACCTTAAGTAGAGCTTTGGAATGTCCCAGTGATGTATGTAGCATATAAAGTACTGGCTAATTCTATTTTTAAATTACATCTTTGAATCACAAATGAAATGTTTCTGAGACATTCTGGAGATATTAGAATGTAGAAAAATACAAAAACAAACAAACAAACAAAAACCAAACCTCGTTTGGTGAGCTAAATGTCATCAATTACCATCCTCAAAGCTCATAGAATTTTATTGTGCTTTCCTGGAATTCAAATGCAGCTTCTGTGGTAAGGGAGACGAGATGAGTCTGATACACAGAAAGCATACTTAAAAGAAAACCCTTCTCAGCCAAGGAGAAAGTCCTCTGTTAGAGAACTTTAAGATGCAAGAAGTGAGAAACTGTCCAGGTACTCTTAATAAAGCAGAAGTAATTCTAAATGATATATTCCTTAAACATTGATCAATTTTCCCTGTCCTGCCCCTAGCCCTTCCCATGTCCCCCCTTTGGTCCCTTTCAAATTTATGGTCTCATTTTATTTCATTGTTATTTTTATATACAACACATTCATACATATGTAAATATAATCTGCTGAATCTGACTGTGTTTCTTATTTGAATATGATTTAGGTCTGTCCATTTGCTATTGGATAATCAGTTAGGGGATTCATTTTTGGAAAAGATTAATTCTCCGTCTCTCTCTGCAGACCTTAGTTGTTTTCATGGTCATCATCATCATCATCACCATCATCACCATCATCATCATCATCATCATCATTATCATTATTTTTGGGAACTCATGAGATTTAACATTTTCATGGTAGCATGTCTACTGGTGTTTTACTTGTCCAGGCCATGTTTAGGAAGCTATGTTGTTAAAATATCATGGGTGTAGCTTCCCTATTATTTCTAGAAGCATAATCTCACAGCAGATCTTCTGGTCCTCCGACTCTTATAATCTTTCTACTTTCACTTCCATGATATTTCCTGAGTGTTGGATGCAGGAGTTATGTTGTAGATGAATCAGATGGAGTTAGGCTCCCAACCATCACTTGTTCCTGACATTTTGACCCATTATGCTTTCTATAATGGTTTCCATCTATGGAAAAGAGAAGTTTCTTTGATGAGGGGTGGGTACTATATTTATGCTATACCTGCTTATGGGTGGAAAAATGCTGGCTCAGTGACATCGCAGTGGTAGGTTCTCCTCTATTATAATATATGTTCCAAGCATTGCATAAGAAAATGTATGCCTCATGGGGGCCCCATTATCACCTCACATGACATAACTTCCTTGAAACTATACATGTGTATACATATGAACTTGTATGAGTTATATGTAATTCTAAGTAAATATATAATAATATAATTCTTTATGGCCTTTTCAAACAAAGTTATTGTTATTTTCCCTTTTCCCACTGTTTCTTCCCTAGTAACTTCTGCTTCCGTAATTACTTCCATCCCCTATTAAAATGAAAACATTTTTGAAAGCCTCTAAATCTCAAAAGATTATTTCTTATATTGGAATTAATTTTGAAGAAAGACATGGCATGAACAAATAGAGATAATTTTCTAATCCAATTTTTAATTCTTATTCTTCACACCAGGCATAAAGGGTGTGGGTGTATGTGTTCCTACGTGTGATTGTATGTGTGCTCATGCATACAAGTGTACATGCTCAGGAGTGTTCATGTGTGTGCAGGTTTGTGTGCCTGTGTGTGTGGTCATGTGTGAGGTGTGTGTGTGTGTGTGTGTGCACGTGCATGTGTCACTGTGTCTGTGTGTTTCTAGTGGAGTCACTGGTTAAGGAATAACAAGAAAAGTTTCTACAAAATGTTTCTTCTTAAAAGAACTTGGTAAGGACCTAGAATTTTAACTAAATAGCAGAGTTTTGTAATTTAACCTTAGCATGATTTCACAAAAGTATGAGATAAGCTTTACTCATTTTCTAATGAAACCAAATTTCTCTTTAAAAAGAAGATAAAACAGCATTTGTTTCATTGAATAGATGGAGATAATCACCACAGATATACCAATACAAGTAAACTCATGACATTACAGCATCTTCTGTTGTGCGAATTAAAATTCATTCTTTGAAATATTCGTGTCTCTGAAAATCAAACAATAATAATTTAAGAGGAATTTTAATCCAGCTACATGGCTGCTCTGATCACATTCAGAGTTCTTCTAGGTCTGTGTGATCCAGCTGGAGTGCAGACATGCCCTTAGAACGTACAATTAATCCCTAAGGTTGAAATCCTTTAGTACAAAATGCCAAGCAATAACAGCTTATTGAAGGATAAAGTGACAAATCAGAGAAAGATTTGGCAGAATGAATCATAACTCTAATATGGCCAACCCTCAGGAGCAAAGCTATTTAAGAGCACAGGGAGAAAAAGTCAGTTCAATCACTTAACTTGAGTGCGTTGAGGTTGCTGAGTCAGTCGGGATTCAATGAAAAGAGTTCAGGGCAGTGGAGTTGAGTTTGTTCCTGAGTTCACGCAGTGCAGTGCAGGTCAACAGAGGCAGTTGAAGTCAGAGATTACGAAGGAGCCAGAAGATTAGAACAAATTACCAAGAGTTAGTTTGAAGCCAAGCAGAGCAATTCAATCAGAATAAGAGAGAAGCCAGATTGAATCAGTCAACTTAGAGAGGAATTTGGACCAAAACAGCTGAATTAAACCAACCAGCCAGAGTTCAGAAAGAAATAGAAAGTTTGAGTCAATTACTTTCCATGAATAAAAACTCCTTAAGGATTTATTTAATGTAGGGTCAAAATTATCAGGAATGAAAAGAAAGATATGCCCATATATGAACCACTTTAATTACAAATACATTTTATTGCCAGAAACACTTGTTTATTTACCTTTCAGCAATGAGTGAAAATTATAATGCTTGTCATTATGCAGCATATGAGGTACATGGCATTATTATGACTTTTTTCTGCTTTCTCTTATTGTTCTAGAGATTCATGTTAGAGTAACATAGTTTCTTAATACTAAAATTAAATTATCAGGGAATTTTCCAATAAAATACTTTTATATCACTAAAATATTTAATTGTGCTCAAAAAACCATAAGTGAAGATTTTGTTGTCCTAGTTTGTTTCTTTTAAAAGAAAGAATTAGCTTTGGTTACATTTTTGCAATAAAAATATAAGCCTACAATTAAATATTTCTATAGAAAGTATGTATATAATTTAAGAAAATTTGGAGAATGTGAAAATTAAGCAGAAAAAGTGACCCCCCCAAAAAAATTTACCATGTGTTTTAAAACATAGTAAGATAGTCTAGAAAAAGAATTGTAGAAATATAGTTTGCTAGGAACAGACAGTGTAGTGACTATAAACAAATAGATGTAGAAGCAGAGGCATCAGTATCATTTCCAGGACACCTCTGGATTTTCAAGACACTTTGTGCCGTATATTTCTGAGCTTAAGAGACTAAGCAATAGAAAATTGTCATTAGGCTATTACTCAATGAATTATTGTGGTGTGGCTAAAATTATTCAACATGGGGGTCTGGGTGAGTAAATAAGCTCTTCCTGGGTCTTATAAGGAATGACGCAGTACAGGAGGAAGGTAATTGTCCAAAAACTCATCAAACAAGTATATTAGGATTAGAAAAGCTAAAGTAAACTTCAAGAAACCAAGGATAAGAGCACAGTTGCAACATGAAATGGATTTTCTGCCTTGTGTTCTGTCACCCATGTATAAAAACTAGAATGCTTTTAAAGATGCCTGATAAAGTTTATAATTTACTGAGCACAAAGCAGTCTGGCTTTAAAATGACTTTCCAAAACTCTGTTCCTTTAAAGTGGCTGTATCATTATGATAACATAAGTTGGAGCCAGGAATGGTGGGCTCTTTGTCTTTTGACAAGACCCTATCTGTGTGAATTAACCTTTCTTTTCTACTGTGCTTTCAGTTCTAACTCTAAAAGTACCACAATAGACACGATTAAGGCAAAAATTACTCTTATGCATAATGAGCACATGATGTCACATCCAACTAACTGCACAAAATTACTTTTCTACTTCAAACTTTATTGTATCTCAGAAGGAAATCATGGAGTCAACATAGGATGTGAAGAACATTATGTAGCTTGAGTTTTTCCGCTTCAGCCTGACATAATTCCATGAGAACCAAATTGTACTCAACTGTGACTAATGAAGTGGCACTAGGTCTCTCAATCTGTTATGATTCCTGACAAATGACAGTTTTACAACACCACTGGCAAAATATAGGAGAGTAACAAATATAACTGATAATAAATCCCTTCCTGCGGTCCTTTTCAATCTTATTTTCCCTCAATAGTCAAGCTAGCTCCAGAATGCACAAATATATAAACAGCAGAATCAACCAATCTTGATGTATACAGGTTGTCTATAATTTTTATGAAGTATATATTAATTGGAAGATATTATAACCATATTTTATTAAGTACTTCTCTGTAGCTCACTACACAAGAGACTTTGCATTTTCATTTTCTTAAATATTGCTATATCATCATCTATAATGAATGCAATAGCAATACTGTTGCATGGTTGCTATTTTAAAATTAACTATATTAGATTAAAACTGAATTCTACCTATGTAGTGAATTCTTTACTAATACAGTTAGTTAAGTAATCTTTATCTGCAAATAAATGTATTACCTGACAGACATAAGAAAATCAAATAGCCCTTTACACTACTGTGTGAAATAAAATCAATTCTGTCTGTTTTGGGATTTCCAGAATCCATGCTCTAACAAGGAAACTGCTTCTTAAACATCTCATAAACCCAAATGTTCTAATAACGAGGACTGCCCGGCTACCGCTCCACAGCAGAATGTCATTTCAATCTATGGCACCATTTGGGCACTCTTCTAGCCTCTTCTCTCTAATTCCTTACTACCCGGACTGTCTTTGTCTGAGAATGTCCAAATAACTTAGCCTCAATTCTAGGATTCTGGCATTGGCAGGGTGGGAACCGTACAATCTATTTTCATGCACTCTAACTATGCCAGTAGCTGAGTTAAGAGAGAAGACTCCACCATTGTGAGAATCCCATTCTAAGTAATTCTAAGTAAAAGACTTACAAGTACTGCACTCATCCAAAGTGGGACTTATCAGTAGTCATATTTCAGATAAAAATTTGTCTGAAATTAAATGATAAAAATATATTAAAATTAATAGATACAATAAATTCATGTACAGATAATTACATGGCATATTACATCATCCTTGAATATCATAAACAAATAAACAGTGCTTGTTTGTGCATCTGATTCCAAGACATCAGCAATATGAATCCTCCATTCCCAAGGCAGCTATTCCTAGGTTTCATGAAACTTTAACTAAAAATCATAATACAGAAAAACATTCTTAGTATAATACTAATCTAAAAATATTCCAGTGGGTGAATTCTAGGGTCACTGACTCTTGACAACCAAAGTTAGTATTTGTTTTGATTGGATGGCCTGTCTGAGGATCCAAAGTGCAAATACATGTCACATTCATACCTAACCCCTAGAAACGCTTATTGAAACACAGTTCCACAGTAATAGTCAGAATACTTAAAAGGTAAGTGTGGTCTTATGATAGTGAGATCTTCCAGCTCCACAGATACTGGCAATGGCATGCTATGGGTTTAGTTTATCATTTTCTGTGAACCTTTAAATCTTTAACCAGTTTATAATGCAAAGGTTACATATTTCCCTGCATATTAGATAGATCTCAAAAATTACAAAGTCATTATTTTCAACAGCATTTTGGAATATCTTAAGGGATTCTGTTTCAGATGACTGTCAGACTCATGACCGAAGACTGGAATATCATCTCCTTTAGGTCTCAACATGAAGGGTCTTGCTGAGTCACCCCCAAATCATGTCAGAATGCCTTAAAATAAAACCAAAATAACCAAAAGTCAAACATGCATTTTTCTTTTTCTAATATATATATATATATATATATATATATATATATATATATATATGCTTATGTGTGCATATATAGAGGGAGTATTGAGTGTATTTATGAGTGTGTGGAGAGACAGAAGAGAGACAGACAGAAAGGAGAGGAGAGAAGACAAAAAGAGAACATAACCATTTCTAAACATCAGAGAAGTATATGCCCCCATCTTGTTTTCCTCAATCAGAATTATTTTACTAAATTTTATCTTTGTCTCACTTATTAAAAGCCACAGGGCAAGAAAGAGAGTTTATTAAAGTCATAATTGTCAGTCTATTGAGAAACAAAGTCAGACAGTAAGTGGCAAGAATATATTCAGAAGGCACAATAGCAGGAACATATCTAAATTTTCAAATATAACATTCTAAATACTGCTGCTAGTGCGTGCAATGCATAATGATACATATATTGGCATTTTCTTTTGCAGCAATTCTTGTTATGGTTTGGATCTGAAATTCCCCATAAACTTTTTAAGAAGAACATGTTCCTTAGTGTAGCAGTATTTAGAGGTGAGGCCTTTGGTAGACAATTGAATTTTTAGTGATGCAGGTATGATTTAATCTACTGATGGACACATGACATAACAGGTTTGTGGGGGAGGAGTTTCAGGATAAATGCAAGTCCTATCCGTTTTGCCATGAAGAGAGCAGTTCTACTTCTGAGTGTTTTCTGCCATGCAGTCATGGTTTTCTATAGACTCAGATAACTGGCAATGGACTTAACTTCCTGAAACTGTGCCAAACAGATCTGGTTCAAGTCGATTTCTCAACCATTTTATCACAACATAACTTTGATTATCTCATCAGAGAGGAAACAAGGACTTCAAATTTTACTGCATAGCATGCAGCTAGTAGGCAGCATAACTAAGATTTCCTACATTTTTTTTCTGAGTCCAAAGAGAGCAAATCTTGACAATCTAGCTTGATGTAGTGAAGCATTCATCCCCAGTACTCAGCTTCACTTGAAGTATTTTAAGTATTAAAATATGGCATGACCCATTAGTATATTACTTTTATATTGTTATTTCACAGTTAACTTTTGTGATAGAAAACTATGTCTTCTGAAATCTAACCTAAAAATATCACCTTCAAATGTGAGTACAGATGCTTAAAAATTTCAAATATCTGCTGAACCTGCAGCTAATTGCACAACTGTATCTTCAAACTTTTTATGACTGATCTGATTAGCTTAATGTTGTTTTTGAGCATTTCTTGGAAAGAAAAAAAGAATAATAAAGTTTTTCCCTTGCATCGGGCAAGTCTGACAGCATAAAAACTGAATAAGAAATATCCTGCTTCAGGATTCTGGTGGTGGACCACTTGCAGCAGCCCTAACCTTGCTGTAGAATGTTGCTTCAGGGAAGGACAAGAAGACTGCTCGAGAAGTCTGACAGATTCAGCAGGTAAGCAGATGGAACCTCTGTAGCTTTAGCTTGTATAAAATTACAACTGTAGTCTCCAAAATAAGAGACATTCCAAGAAATACTGCTGAGCCCAGAGGTGGTTGGATTATAGAATTCTGAAAGGGCGATTTCTCTGTAAAGCATCACGGGTAAAGTTGCAGCTTTCAAGTCAGTGGTTCAGTCATAATACTCAACTCAGAAGAAGATGAGAACAAATCCTGTTCATAAAAATAATTGAGCTTAATAACAAGCAGATTATCAAAAGAGACTATAACAGGTTACAGAAGCAAGAAACAAGAAGGAAATTATCTGCCCTAACTTGGACCCCATGTCAAATTCTCAAAGTCAGATTAATAATGGGATGAGAGGTCCTTTATCCACTTAGACTTGAGCTTTGTACAAGGGGATAAGAATGGATCAATTTTCATTCTTCTACATGTTGTCCTCCAGTTGAACCAGCACCATTTGTTGAAAATGCTGTCCTTTTTCCACTGGACAGTTTTAGCTCCTTTGTCAAAGATCAAGTGACCATAGGAGTGTGGGTTCATTTCTGGGTCTTCAATTCTATTCCATTGATCTTCCTGCCTGTCTCTGTATCAATACCAGGTAGTTTTTATCACTATTGCTTTGTAGTACAGCTTGAGGTCAGGGATGGTGATTGCTCCCGAAGTTCTTTTATTGTTGAGAATAGTTTTCGCTATCCTGGGTTTTTTGTTATTCCATATGAATTTGAGAATTTCCTTTTCTAACTCTGTGAAGAATTGAGTTGGGATTTTAATGGGGATTGCATTGAATCTGTAGATTGCTTTTGGCAAGATGGCCATTTTTATTATATTAATCCTGCCAATCCATGAGCATGGGAGATCTTTCCATCTTCTGAGATCTTCTTCAATTTCTTTCTTCAGAGACTTGAAGTTATTGTCATACAGGTCTTTCACTTGCTTGGTTAGATTCACACCAAGGTATTTTATATTATTTGCAACTATTGTGAAAGGTGTCATTTCCCTAATTTCTTTTTCAGTCTGTTTATCTTTCATGTAGAGGAAGGCTACTGATTTGTTTGAGTTGATTTTATAACCAGCCACTTTGCTGAAGTTGTTTATCAGGTTTAGGAGTTCTCTGGTGGAAGTTTGAGGGTCACTTAAGTATACTATCATATCATCTGCAAATAGCGATATTTTGACTTCTTCCTTTCCTATTTGTATTCCTTTGACTTCTTTTTGTTGTCTAATTGCTCTGGCTAGGACTTCCAGTACTATATTGAATAGGTAGGGGGAGAGTGGGCAGCCTTGTCTAGTCCCTGATCTTAGTGGGATTGCTTCAAGTTTCTCTCCATTTAGCTTGATGTTGGCTACTGGTTTGCTGTAAATTGCTTTTACTATGCTTAGGTAGGGGCCTTGAATTCCTGATCTTTCCAAGACTTTTATCATGAAGGGATGTTGAATTTTGTCAAATGCTTTCTCAGCATCTAGTGAGATGATCATGTGTTTTTTTTCTTTAAGTTTGTTTATATAGTGGATTACATTGATGGATTTCTGAATATTGAACCATCCCTGCATTCCTGGGATAAAACCTACTTGATCATGATGGATGATTGTTTTGATGTGTTCTTGGATTCGGTTTGCTAGAATTTTATTGAGTATTTTTGCAAGTCTAAGTGGATAAAGGACCTCCACATAAAACCACATACACTGAAACTAATAGAAGAGAAGGTGGGGAAGAGCCTCGAGTACTTGGGCACAGGGGAAAAGTTCCTGAACAGAACTCCAATGGCATATGCTCTAAGATCAAGAATTGACAAATGGGACTTAATAAAATTACAGAGTTTCTGTAAGGCAAAGGACACTGTCAATAGGACAAAACGACAACCAACAAATTGGGAAAAGATCTTTACCAATCCTTCATCTGATAGAGGGCTAATATCCAATATATAAAAAGAACTCAAGAAATTAGACTCCAGACAACCAAATTACCCTATTAAAAAATGGGGTATAGAGCTTAACAAAGAATTTTCAACGGAAGAAACTCGAATGGCCGAGAAGCATCTAAAGAAATGTTCAGCATCCTTAGTCGTCAGGGAAATGCAAATCAAAACAGCCCTGAGTTTCCATCTCACATGGGTCAGAATGGCTAAGATTTAAAAACTCAGGTGATAGTAGATGCTGGCGAGGGTGTGGAGAAAGAGGAACCCTCCTCCATTGTTGGTGGGACTGCAAGATGGTGCAACCACTTTGGAAATCAGTCTGGAGGTTCCTCAGAAAATTGGACATAGCATTACCTGAGGATCCAGCTATACCACTCCTAGGCATATACCGAGAAGATGCTCGAACAGATAACAAAGACATATGCTCAACTATGTTCATAGCAGCCTTGTTTATAATAGCCAGGAGCTGGAAAGAACCCAGATGTCCTTCAACTGAGGAATGGATTCAAAAAAATGTGGTATATTTACACAACGGAGTATTACTCAGCTATTAAAAACAATGAATTCGAGAGGTTCCTAGGTACATGGATGGAACTAGAAATTATCATCCTGAGTGAGGTAAGCCAATCACAAAAGAACACACATGGTATTCACTCACTGATTATTGGATATTAGTCCAGAACCTTGAAATGCCCAAGATGCAACTCACAGGCCACATGAAGCCCATAAAGAAGGAAGACCAAGTGAGGGTGATTCGGTCCTTCTTAGAAGGAGCAACAAAATACTCAAGGGAGCAAATATGGAGACAAAGTGAGGGACAGAAACTGAAGAGGGGCCGTCTCAAGACCACTCCACCTGAGTATCTATCCCATGTGCAATCACCAAAGGTAGATGCTGATGTGGAAGTCAGGAAGTGCATGCTGATAAGAGCCTGATATGGATATCTCCTCAGAGGTCTTCAAGAGTCTGACATATTCAGAGGCAGATGCTCACAACAAGCCATTGAACTGATCATGGGGTTCTCAATAGAGGAGTTAGAGTGAAGACTGAAGGAGAGCTGAAAGGATTTGCGACACCATGAGGAGAGCAACAATACCAACCAACCACAGCTCCCAGGGTCTAAACCACCAGCCTGGGAGCACTTAGGGAGGGATCCAGCGCTTCAGTTGAATATGTAAGAGTGGAGGGCCCTGCTGGGCATAGGTGGAAGAAGAGAACCTTGACCGCATGAAGGCTGGATGCCCCAGGGGGTGGGAATTTTGAGGGTGGGGAGGTGGGAGTGGGGGGGGGTAGATAGAGGTTACATCCACAGAGAAGAAGGAGAAGGGGTTGGGGGGTTCCTGGGTGGGTGGGGGATGGGGTAAGGGGACAACATAGGAAATGTAAATAAAATATCCAATAAAAATAAAAAAAAAATGAGATGAGAGATGTCAAAATCGATGGTTGCTGCCTGATCCAAAAAAATAAGGCTGGGACAGCTAATAGAGTTAGGTAAGAAGGGCAGCATAGAATTCTACAAATGCAAGGAGACTTTATTTAAATGAAGGGGCAAAACAGATTCTAATTTGGATCAGTGATAAGCTTGCAGATATAAACTCATTGAGTTATTCTGAATTGCACTACTTGGTATCATGTGTTTCTTCAACTGAAACATGAAAATGAGTTCAAAGAAAGTACAAGAGTATGAGAAAAGTTGGCTGAAACATTACTTTGAACTCAAGTACATCTGGCAATTTTCATTCTTCAATTTCTCAGAAATTGTAAGTTTCAAATTATTTCTGAAGTTGTAAATGTTTTACTAACATTATATATCCCAATTTGTCTATTCCTCACATGTAAATACATATCTGAGTTACAATGTCGGCCGTGTAACGGAATAACCATCTATCTGGTAGACTAAGATAGGAGAGCCTTTCCAAAGTGTACATTAAAAAATTATGATTTATTCATATAAGTGTAATCTATTAAATCATTAATTTACACAGCTGGACTTTGATTTGAGTACACTGTAATCATTTATAAGAGAAATCGATTAAAAATTATACAAGTGAGCAAAAAGGAAGAAATGAAATTCTATGATGATTAAATACAAATATTATACACATTTTACAGAACATATAACACTGGCATACATGAATTTTAAAATACACAATTTTCCACTTTAACATTTTTTCAATGTCCATATAAGACATTTACCCTTCTTTCATTGATTGCTCTTTCTAGTTAAGATTTTGTAGTTTTTTTAAACAATGGTATTTGTTAATAAGTGTGGAAGAACACTATAAACTGTAGAACAAAGAGACATAGAAACCTCTGCTAAATCAATGCCATTGGTAGAAAACTAACAGCATGCTTACTCTATGCTAAGTGCTCACAGTAAGGAACATGCCAAAAAATTCACACCGTCCGAGAAACAGAACCCATAATGATTACTCCAAGCAAAGCATTAAACAAACAAACAAGCAAACAAAAGCATAAGCTTTGGAGTGAACTGGGAAATAATCCATGCTGGAGAAATAGACTATCAAGTTTTCCAGTTTAGGATAAAGCAGACAACACAGCTAAAACTTGAAAGGGAAAAAAATGCAAATAAAAATATAAGAAAACAGTTTAAAGAACATGTGGCACCCAGAAAAATACTAGGCAATAGAGAGAGACTACCTCAGAGGACACGGATAATATAACATAGATTTCAAACCATCCAATACAGGTGACTTTAAAAAAAACAAAAACAAAACAAAACAAAAAACATTATTTATTTAATTTTTAAGATTAATGTAATTACATTAGTTTTCACTTCCCCTTCTTACCGTCAATCATTCTCATATACATATTTTGCTCCCTTTCAAATTCAAGGCCTCTGTCTTTATTAATAATTGCAAGTTTGTGTGTGTGTGTATGTGTGTGTGTGTGGTGTGTACGCATGCATGTGCGTGCATATACGTGTGTGTGTTTAAATATAAAAATGCAGCCTGCTTAGTCAGTAAAATGCTACTCTCATATATATTTTTATGGCTGACCATTTGGTATTGGATAAGCAGTTGGTCTGTTCTTTCCTGGGAAAGACAATTTCTCCCACCCTAAGTGTTTGTTAATTGCCTGTAGTTCTTTGTCAAGTGTTGAGGCCCCATGAGATTTCCTCTTTTTACAATACCATGGCTTTGGGTGTTATCCTTGTTCAGGAATATCCTTGTTCAGTTCCTGTTTGGGCAGTCATGTTCTTGAGATGTTACAGGTGCATTTTTGCACTTCTCTATAAGTCAGTCTCACAGCAACCTCCCTATTCCTCAGGCTCTTGTAAAGTTTCTGCCTTGTTTTTATCTATGCTTATAAAACAAAAGCAAGCAACGTATAAAGCTTAAACTTTAATATAATACAGATTTTGCTTTAGAAAACAAAGAATCAAATAAATATAATGGAGCAATAAGGATCATACCTGAAAGCAAAAGTGTTTACAGGGACTCAAAGTGAGATGTGAACTCAGAACACAAAGACATGAAGAGATGGAAAGATCTACAGATTGGACTAGAGAATGGAGTTAATAAACATCAGGGAATTGTAGAACATCATTACTGTGCTAGGAGACTGCATCTGGAGAACCTGAGGGAAAGGAAAAATATGGAAATTTATATGAAGAAAGAACATCTTAAATTACCCCAAGCGTGATGAAAAATATTAATCTCAACTTGAATCAGCAGGTCCCACTATGAAACTAAGTAGCTTGGGACATTCAACATAAGATATCAGGACAGAGAGCCAAAGTACAGTTGCCTCAGCAGAAAGGCTGGTATCTACAGGCAGAAAGAGAACCTTCAAAGAACAAAGGAAAAAAAAACTTATCTAAAAGGAACTTGACAAGAGCAATAACTGTTTCATGACAGAATATAATGCCAATGCACTGAGAAAAAAATGGATGTCACCCAGGAATACTGGAAAAATAACACTGTTATTTTTCAGAAATTGAGCCAAGTATAAGCATTTGTATATTCTCTTGAAAGTGGAAGAATTTGTTCTAAGTAGAGATAAGATATAATGAGAAATAATACGTATAATGAAATTTCTCCAGGCCAGCAGCGTGCTAATGAATCCAAATAGAAATTTTAAAACACACACACACACACACGCATACCATACACATTCCAAAGAGCAAGAATAAAGATGATCACAGAGGTGTAAAGAAAAGAATAAGCACATTTCCCCTTTGTTTAACTGGTATAAAGAACAAAGGCATAAAGCAATGCCCATGAGAACACGTTCTGTCTTAGAACACCTGAGATTTAAGTAAATTGACAACAACCTTACAAAGAAGACACTCAGAGTATAAAATGACACTACAGAATAACTGAAATTGAGGGTGAAAAATCAAGAGATTGTGTAAAATCTGTGAACATATATGATCATTTAATCAATAGAAAAGAAAATACCTAAACTTAAAGTGTACCTTCATTTTGGAGATTTTAAATCATTGTGGTTGGGATTTGTTCATTTGGTTGTGTTTGGTGTTTGTTTGCTTATTTGTTTGCCCAGGCTGAACCACATCAGCCCTCCCTTCTTTCCACCTCCAGAGAACAATGATTAAAATAATGGCCCAAAATGGCTGGCAATCTTTTTTTTTTCTTATTTTCTTGTTGTTGTTGTTTTTGCTTTGTTTTTGTTTTTTAATATAACAGTATTAATAATTATAGAAGTAGCAAAAGGATAACAGAAAAAATAAGGTAATAGAACTATATTGGAGAAAGATGTTTTGATATCTTCCTGATATTAAGTTGGCATACATTCAATTCAGATACTGACGAAGTATGTATATCTTTATGGTATGCCTCAAAAATATGTCATAATAAAGTAAAAAAATTGTGGGGTATATGAATGTGGAGGTACTTAGTATGTGAATATGGTCCTAAATGTATGACTTTTGACACATCTGTGAAGTTGAACACAGGTAGATATAAAAGAACAACTTTCAGGTTGGATGTCACATTTTACCTTGGTTTTTGATAGGCTGGATCACGTCCTGGAAAGTTTCTAGTCTCTGGCTCTGATATCCAATAGGAGTTCTGGAATTATAGATGCACACCATCCCATGTAGAATATCATATTGGCTCAAGGACTTGAAATCAAGTGGTCAGGTTTGCTTAGAAAATCATTTTCCATTTGGCTAATATCCACTTATTAGTGAGTACATACTATACATGCCCTTTTGGGTCTGGGTTATCTCACTCAGGATGACATTTTCAAGTTCTATCCATTCACCTGCAAAACAAAAAAAGTATAGAAAATCCAAGATGCAATCCATAGAACTCAAACAACAAGCTTAAAGGCTCAAGTGAGGAGACCTCAAGTCCCACAGGGGAGGAAGAAGAAAGCAATCACAAGTGGGGATGGAGGGAGGTACCTAGGATGGAAAGTGGATGGGGTTGAACAGGCAGGGAAACTTGATCTGGTATTGGTGAGGGAAAAGGACTGAAGCCCTGAGGGCCAGCAGAAAGAATGGAAACAGGCCACCTAGGGAGGTAAGAGGTTAGAGTACCCTCCAGAATGCACCAGAGACCTGAGAGGTGAGAGACCTTAGACAAATTCCCAACAGTAGGGAAAGGGAACTTATAGAGCCCACCTCCAGCAGAAAGACAATGCATCAAATGAGGAAAGGGGTTGCCATCCCACAGTCAAAACTCTGACCCATAATTGTTCCTGTTTGAAAGAACTACAGAGATGGAAATGGAGAGGAGCCTGAGGAAAAGAAGGTCCAGCGACAGGCCTAAAGTGAGATAAAGTCCAAGGGGAGATACCGAGGCCTGACACTATTACTGGGGCTATTGAGTGCTCTCAAAAAGGGGCCTATCATGACTGCCTTCCAGAAAACCCAACAAGCAGCAGAAAGAGTCAGATGCAGATATTTGTACGCAACTAATGGACAGAAGCTGCTGCCCCTGTAGTTGAATTAGGGAAAAGCTGAAAGAAGCTGAAGTGGATGGCAATCCTGTAGGAGGACCAGCAGTCTCAGTTAATCTGGACCCCCCCCCCCCAAGATCTCTCAAGCACTGAACCACTAAAAGGCAGCACATGCAAGCTGATATGAGGTCCCCAGCCCATATATAGCAGACGACTGCTGGATCTGTGTTCCATCAGAGATGATTCACCTTACCTTAAAGAAATTGGAGGCCCCAGGAAGTTTAGAGGTCAGGTAGGATGGGTGTGAGTGGTGGGGACAGCCTAGTGGAGACAAGGGTGTGGGTTGGAGGTATGGGATATGGAACAGTCAGAGGGTGGACAGGGCAGGTATAAAATCTGGAGAATAAATAAATAAATAAATAAATAAATAAATAAATAAAATCATTTTCCCAGCCTGAAAAGAAACTATTTTTTAAATAGCTAAAATATATGCTAGGGAATATTAGTGAAAAAGTAGTTGATGATTAAAAATAGAATAACAAAAGTAAGAAAAGTAACAGCAACTAAAATCTAAATAGAACTATTTATATTAAATGTGAGTATATTGATTTTTTTGAAGGATGGGCAACACAAATTTTGCTCTATCTGAAAAGGATATAACCAAATTTGTATCTATGGAAGCTAAAATAATCAAACACTCAGGATACATGTGCATAATTTTCTAATTACCACTTTATACTGCATATCTCAAGGCAAGTTAAAAGTGACTCAGTCTCCTCACAAGCAAAGAAGTTTGATAATAAGAATGTCAACCATGATAAGACCGTTGTGAATGTTGCATGAAGGAATTATACTTGTGTGTGGTCCAAGTGTGAAGGAAGTATGTTGGATTTTTTTCCCCATAAAGTTACTATATTTTGGTTCCATGTAATAATGCTAAGGGTTTCAATGGACACTAACATTGCTGTGGGATACAATTTCTGACACATGAAGAGCATAGAGGCTCTACTTTTAACAAATTGCATATTAAAAACAATTATTAAATATTATGAAGATAAATTTTAGAGGTCATTCATATCCCCATTTCAAAGACTAGGGAAGAGTCAGCATATATAAGCAAACCCTACTTTCTCTCATTGTTGTAGTTTCTCCAAGATGCTTTAAAGTGAAACTAGATCAGTGAATTATATGCTATACAATATCAAGCTTGCGGAAGAAGAGATTGCATGTGGCTCTCAAGGAAGAATTAATTTTCCAAGGAGGAAGACATAAGTGATACCACATTCTCCAAAACAAGTTACACAAAATTCAAAGTGTGCAAAGAAATGTCAAAAATAGTCATTAAGATTTTTGAAATTCAGACGAGTACATGAAAGAATTGAAGATTAGTGAAACAACTATTAATTATCACCTTTTATTGTATGGCTGTGGTATGACAGATGTGAGGAAACCTACACATGTAGGCTTTACTTTAGTCTGACTCACTCTAATATAGTAGATAGATATAGTATACTCTCCAACTGCCAAGCAAATAAAGTCACTGTCTCAAAATTCAAATGTGCTAGCTAATTTTATGTCATCTTGACACAGCCTAAATGTATTTAAGAGGAGGGAACCCCAATTTTAAAAAAATGACTCAATGATACTGAGCTGTAGGCAAGTAAGACTGAAGAACATATTCCTAACTAGTGATTGATGGAGAAAGACCCACCCCACTATAGGTGGTTCCATCCCTGGGCTAGTGGTCCTGAGTTCTAAAGGAAAGCAGGCTAAGCAAGACATGGAGATCAAGCCAGTAAACAGCACTCCTCCTTGAACAGCAAGCCTTTCATCAACTCTGCCCTCCAGGTGTCTTGCCTGTTTAAGTTCCTGTCTAGAAGTTTTTTAAAAATGAATAGTCATGTGGAAACCTAAGCCAAATAAACTTTTCTTCCTCAAGTTGCTTTGGCCTTGTTTCACCACAATACTAACCCTAAGACACCAATCTTTAAGAGTACTACACAAAAACAAGCAACATTGTCTTTCGTGATACAAAGTAAATATTGCCTTTTGGCATCTTTTAGCATTTACTCACTTTAATATAATCCTCTCCTACTTTCAGCTCTTTGTGAATAATAATCTGAACTCTGTATAAAGTTTTAGCATTTAGATGGAATGATTACCTAGGATTATGGATGGCCTTCAACATCAACACCTTGTGCTACTATAATCATTAGAAAAGGTGAATTAGAAGTAATTATTAGATAATATTAGAATATGATCAATTTTCTTGGAATGCTAGGCTTATGTAGACAATGTGAAACTACCAACAAACGCCAACTGGAAATAGCTAATGATCATCAGGATGTCTTCTAGAAATTAATATTTACATTAGAAATCTTGTTGCTCACCGTCTCCACATTCACAGATACAAACTTACTGTTTCTCTTCACTAGAGTCTATCTTAAGGTGATCTCAGATATATACATAAAAATAAGTTTTAGCAACATATGCATAATTCCTGGATCATCACCCTGCTTTGGTTCACCAACCTGCTTTCGCATTTATGTATTTATGTATTTATTTATTTATTTACTCATTTTAAAATTTATTTGTTTTATTTATATGAGTACACTGTAACTGTCAGACACACCAGAAGAGGGCATTGAATCCCATTACAGATGATTGTGAACCACCGTGTCATTGCTGGGAATTGAACTTAGGACCTCTGAACAAGCAGTCAGTGCTCTTAATTTCTGAGCCATTGCTCTAGCCCCTTTGGTCTTCATTTATAAGAAAATTGATTCATTTATATTTATATTGCTAAGATATACCCTAGATGTACTGTGATAATGAAAACTGTATAGATAAATTTTTCTATTAATTATGGGAAAGCACATGCAGCTCATTAAAGGAACATTAAAGCACTTTGGTTTCCTCAGTAGGTAGGATAAATCACTCATGAAAATGTGGCCGAGAGTACTTCAGCACTCATTTATCCAGTAGTTACACATGTAACACAGAAAAAGAAGAAAATTTAGAGAGGTTTTCAAAAGTATTAATGGTAGGAGGAATATAGAAAAGAAAAATACAGGTAAGATGGGGACTTTCCCTAAGCAAAAGATAAAATTTTCTTCCAAAACCTATTGATTTGATTGATTTGCCTAGAGAAACGGGAAAACTAGAACTGGTGAGCAGGCTCACCAGGTAAAGTGCCTGCCATGTAGGTCTGAAAAATCTGAGTTCAATAATAGAAACTTGTGTTGAAAGGCTAACATTGAAACATGACAATTATATACTAATCTACACCACACAAACACAGATAAACACACACATACACAGACACAGACACACACACATTATTTTGATCATGATAATGAATTTTTTTTAAATTAAGGCACAAAGGCAACTCTGTAGCACATTTCAAGAAAAAAAAGCTGATAAGAAAATCAAAATTTTGAAAAAAGAGCTTTGTAGAGAGAACATTAGTTAGGTAAATCACTAATTTATTTAAAAATTCAAAATAACAGCTCAAACATGAAATATAACATGAGAATATACAGGTAACTGAGTACATAAGTAGAATAACAGTCATCCCTTTGATTATGTGCTCAAACATTTGCAGATTTGAGTAAAGATTTTTTTCTATGAAAGTGTAGCATATTTGTTGCTTTATAGACTTGTGAAGTCATATTATCTCTGCGTATACACCAACATACTTTACAAAGTAAGTCTAATGTATCTGCCAAGAAAGAGGGACTATGTTGCTAAAGTTCGTTATCAACTACCTACCTCTGTCTAGATTTCAATTTCAGGCTTCTATTTTTAAATTAGAAAAATTAAGATGACGGTAGCAATTTTTTTTTTTGCCTAGATGTGTTATTTCTAGCACAATGCTTCAAATAAAATATTTTTAGAATGTGTCAAGACAGCTTGACATTTATAAGAGCCTGCCATTAAGAAAGATGACTTGAGTTCAGTCACACACACACAAATAAAGACACACACACACACACCACACAAATGAATGAATTAATGAATAAAAGAACGAAAAATAGATGTTTTAAATATCTATTATTACAAGGTGAATTCAGAAAGGAATCATTAGTTCAAAGTTATCTTCAGGTACATAGTCAGTTTGAAATCAGCTGGGGATATATGAGAGCTTTTCTCAACAAACAAGCTAGTAAACAAATTAAACAGAAACAGAGAAAATGTATTTGTTAGGAAGATAAGTATAAAGATAGAATATGGATAGATAGATAGATAGATAGATAGATAGATTGATTGATTGATTGATTGATAGATGATAGATAGATGATAAATAGATAAATGATAAATAGATATGGAGAAAAAGATACGGAGATGTTAGAAAGAAAGAGAGAGGTAGACAGTTATACAGTTCTAGTATGCATGACTTTTTTTTAAACCTAGAGGTTTTCTTTTAATTAAGGGAGGAGAGATACCAATATCACTGTTCATTATAGATTATTCACAAATCAGATTCTCCAGACCCTAACATAAGATACATTAATCAAACTGTGTACTTGTTCAACAATAAAAATGTGTACAACTAAAAATAACATTTTATATACACATACATCCATATATACATATAAATATATGTATTGTATAAATCACTATCAAATACCTTTAAAAACAAAAAAACTTAGTAAAATGACTGGGAATAAAATATAGAGCCAGGAGATTTTATCTCTATTAAGAAAAATCAGAGCTGGGCTGTGGTGGCGCACACCTTTAATCCCAGCACTTGGGAGACAGAGGCAGGCAGATTTCTGAGTTCGAAACCAGCCTAGTCTACAGAGTGAGTTCCAGGACAGCCAGGGCTACACAGAGAAACCCTGTCTTGAAAAACAAAAAACAAAAATCAGCAATTGATATGTAACAATATTCTTGACAAAAAGAAAAAATTACTATAAAATGTTAAAATATGAGTGTGTGCATATGCCACATATAAAGTTAGTAGTTATAGTGTTTTTCTCTTTTTGAGAAAATATCTCCTTTCCTCTTTCTCTCTCCAGACACTCCTTTGTACCTACTCCCACTCTCCTTGAAATCCATGGCCTCTTTTTTTTTTTTTTTTGCTATTTTGTTTACATAGAGTATATGGATATATACACATATGCATATATTCCTAAATGAAACCTTTTAAATCAGTATAATGCTATCTGTGTTTTTGTTTTGATCATTTGCCAGTAAACAACCAATTGGTAGCGCATTCTTAATGTCAAAAATAGTATTGGTATTGGTACAGAGACAGGCAGGTTGATAAATGGAATAGAATTGAAGACCTAGAAATAAAACCGCATACTTACAGACACCTGGTCTTTGACAAAGAAGCCAGAAATATACAATGGAAAAACAAAAGCATCTTCAATAAATGTTGCTAGTCTAACTGGTAGTCTGTATGTAGAAAAATAAAGTAGATGCATATTTGTTACCTTACACAAAGCTAAAGTCCAAGTGGATCAAGGACTTCAACACAAAACCAGATACACTGAACCTAATAGAAGAGAAAGTGAGAAAGACACTGGAACTCATTGGCATAGGAGGAAATTTACTAAACAGAACTCCCATGGTTCACACTCTAAGATCAAGAATTGATAAATGGGACCTCATGAAACTGGTAAGCTTCTAGGCAAAGGACACTGTCAATAGGACAAACCAGCAACCTATAGATTGAGAAAAAACTTCACTAATTCCACATCTGACAGAGGACTAATATCCAAAATATATAAATAACTCAAGAAGCTAACCACCAAAAAGCAAACAACCCAATCAAAAATTGGGGCATAAGACTAAACAGAGATTTCACAACAGAGGAATCTCGAATAGCAAAAAAACCCTTATTAAAATGTTCAAAGTCCTTAGTGATCAAGGAATTGCAAATCAAAATGACCCTAAGATTCCACCTTACATCAATCAGAATGGCTAAGGTCAAAAACTCAGGTGACAGCAGATGCTGGGGAGGAGACAGAGAAAGAGGTGGTGGTTGCTGGTGGGATTGCAAACTGGTTCAACCACTCTGGAACTCAATTTGAAGGTTTCTCAGAAAATTGAAAATAGATCTACCTGAAGACCCAGCAATACCACTCTTGGACATATTTCCAATAGATGCCCAACCATGACACAGGGCCACTTGTTCCATTATGTTCATAGTGGCCTTATTTGTGATAGCCAGAAGCTGAAACTAACCCAGATGTCCCAGGACAGAAGAATGGATACAGAAAATGTGGTTCATTTACACAGTAGAATACTACTCAGCTATTAAGAATGAGGATACCCTGAGTTTTGCATGTAAATGGATGGAACTAGAAAATATCATCTTGAGTGAGGTAACTCAAACTCAAAAGGACACATACTCACTAATAAGTGGGAATTAGCCAATAAAATAAAGAATACCCAAGACACAATCCACAGAAATCAAGAAAGTTAACAAGCTGAAGGGCCTAAGTGAGGAAGCCTCAATCTCTCTTGGGGGTGGGGGTTGGGGGGTAGGAGAGAAGACAGCAGTCATGGGGAGCAGACAGAGAGAGGGACCTGGGCAGGAGAAGGGACAGGAAGGTTAAGGGGGGAACATGATCAAGTATTGGGTACAGGAGATAGGACTGAAGCCCTGAAGGCCAACTGAAAGAATGGAAACAGGCTATTTCAGGAGGTAGAAGGTGTGAGGAACTCTCTAGAATGTATGGGAGACCTAGGAGGTGAGAGACTCTCAGGACTCAAAGGGAGAGATCTTGGATGTAATACTCTACAGTGGAGAGAGGGAACTTGTAGAATCCACCTTCAGTGGAGGGACAGGATATCAAGCAGAGTGATGGGGTTGCCATCCAACAGTCAAACACTCTGACCTAGAATTGTTCCTGTTTGAAGTGTCAGGAGGCATGATGGGACAAGCTAATAACTAGTAAGTGATCGTCCTGAGATGGCATGCTTTGGATTATTATATAATCAGTGACAGGTTTGGTCTTATTAAGCAAAGCTGTAAGTGATTCATTTTAGGAAAGATTCCTGCTATTAATATGCTTTTCTTGTTAATAGTAAACATATATAACAATCACTAAGTAATAGCACACCCCTTTGTAGCAGATCTCTGCAGATCCACAAAGATGGACTGTCTTGTAGTGATCCTATATAGATGTATAGATGACTTCTTAAGTCTTAATGATGATCATATAAGAATTCCTAAAATTATATCTGTGATTATTAAGCTCTTTTATAGTGGGACTGCTATTATGTCCCTTTCTGATAGTCAAAATTGCACTGAGAGCTTTGCCAATCTCCCAAGTGTCACTAGTTAATTGCTCTTAGTTAATAACCAGACTTTCTCTATCTCAGAGCACGTTCCAAGAGGTTGTAAAACAATTAACCAAAGGTCATAAAAAGGAAACTAATGATTTATTATAGGTACTAGGACAGAAGATAAAATATTGCCTGGGCATCTATACAAAACTTCACTGATAACTTAATTATGGCTTTCAACTTACAATGAGTTTGTATGGAGCTGAGACAGGTGATGGATGTTCAGCCAGATAATTACTCCTAATGGATATGCATGTAAACATTCTCTGTTGTAAACTTCTATTTCAATTTATGATTTGATTTTTTGTGTGAACTTGTGATGAACTTTGTTCATGTAATCATGGATTCTCAAAGATGTTTAAGGGCTGAGGACAAAGAGAAGAGTCAGAACCGAGCTGAGAAGAACTGAGCTGAGGAGAAGTTTTTAGACAGAACACTTTTTAGACAGAACAGAACTCAAGAAGAACTTAGAAGCATAGGCACAGCATTGGGAGAAAAAGGCATTGAGAGTTAAAGCATTATTTTATGACATCAGAGCTGGAGGAGACAGCAAGATTAGAAGGAGTTTGCAGAATGGAATAATGTAGATACTATATGTAACATAAAAAGCTAAGAGAGCAGTATGCAGAATGCAGAGGGAAAGATGAAAAAAGAAGCTCCAGACAGCAGAAGGAGCAGACAGACCTCTCCTCACCATGGGACAGGACAGGTACTTTCTTAATAACAAGGCTGGCTTAGTCTTATTAAAAGGAACAAAGCCCTTTTCTTACAAACTTGGGTTTAATTTATTTAGCATTAAAAGGATAGAGGCTTTTCTTTTCTCTACACAATAAAGATTGGAGCACATTTTTCATCCAGAATGAGTGAATTCTTTCTGCATCAGTGCTTGGTCTTGTGCTCTATATGCATATGTAAGCATGAATGTGTGTGTGTAAGTATGTAATTGTGAGAATACATGCAAGCTGGGCCCAACTGGTTTGAATGGAAATGTATAAATGAGCACGCGTGAATCTGTATATGAACTTATATGATTTTATGCATATTTGCTTATGTAAAAATTTTCCTTCTATGAATGTTATTCTCTTATCCTGGTTCAATAGAAGTTTATTGCTCCAAACTTCCCCATAGCCAGACCAGCAAGAGTTACCTGGACAAAAGTGAAAAGGCTCTAGCAGTTAATCCTTTACTTAATCTCCTGCTCTTTTAGGATGAGGTGCTAGTTGCCAGAGACTCCAGTCTCCCGGGCCTCAGGAACAGAGAAGACAGGTCAACTGCAATAGCATAGTAATTTAGACTTAGATAAGTAAACTTTTAATTATTATATAGCAACCCTAAATATCTCATAAAACGAAGTCTTATTCCCAATCTTGTAAGACAAAGTCGTACCCTCCGTCAACCCTCTTTTCCCCCTCCCAGCCCCCTGCTGCTGCCTTAAGAAGAATCAACAGGAAAGAAGAAACCCATGCTGGGGCTGGGGATGGCCCGTGGCACTGAAGGAACTGCAGGGACAAACATGGAAATGAGCATGAGAGAGAGAAAGTCCAGTGACAGCCCCAAATTGGGACTGAGCTCAAGGAGAAGCTCTGGGGCCTGACACTGTTACTGTTGATGTGGTGTGCTTACAGACAGGAGCCTAGCTTGGCTGTGCTCTGAGAGATCCAACAAGTAACTAAGTAAGACAGATGCAGATATTTACACCCAGCCAATGCACAGAAGCTGGGCCCCCTTGTGGTTGAATTTGGGGCAAACCTCCTTCTCAGTTTCTTCTAGCTTTTCCCAAATTGAGGAGGAGGAGGAGGAGGAGGAGGAGGAGGAGGAGGAGGAGGAGGAGGAGGAGGAGGAGGAGGAGGAGAAGGAGAAGGAGAAGGAGAAGGAGAAGGAGAAGGAGAAGGAGAAGGAGAAGAGGAAAAACTAGGCAGAAATGTAAAAAAATCTTACTTAATATTACTAAATGATATAAGGTAATAGAACTAAATATGAGAAATATTAAATATAGAGCAATTAATAATAACTCTCTTAAAATAATGCAATTATACTATCAAAACCATACCAAATGGAGTTACCTGGAGACTCCAAAAGGAGTCATGTGCTTGTGTTATCTTTCATAAGAAACTGACATTAGAGCAGTGCTGAGATGAAAACTTTGACAACGATAATAAAGCATGCGCAGTGATGTCCTCTCTATTTCCCAGATTTCCTCTGCTCAGAATGTGGTTTAGACCTAGTGACTGACCAGATAACATAAGAAGCAAATAGTAATAAGGCAGGAAAGCAACACCTCTTCAAACTCTCTAAAACTAGCTTCTGACTGCCTATGAGACTGTTAGAAATTGAGACTCCCAAGACTCTCTAACCGTATCCGAGGAGAAGTCTTATAATGTCTGTTCTCACACTCCATTCTGTGTGCTGAGAGGAGAGAGAAAATTCTTCCCTTAAAACTGTTCACCACAGGAAACCATTTGAGTCAACTACAGAAGGATATCAAGGGAATAATCATAATATCTTCGCTAGAGAAGAAGCAAATGGTTGAAACACATATAGAAAATGGTGATAATTCTTAAAGCTGGATAACAGGGAAATTAGAGCTCACTGTGTTCTAATAGTTTTGTTTATATTTGAGAGGTTTCAAAAGAAATGTTTTTGAAATCCACATTACATTAGGTTAAGAGTATATTTCTGTATATAATAAAGGAGAACGTTGTAAACCTATTGAATAGGAGAAAATTAAAATATAAAACTGACATTTGTTTGGATTTTTAATACACAATATGGCAAGCATGTACTATTTTAAAATTTTTCTTCAAAACATTATGAAGAAGTAAGGATCTTTCCTTTTGAAACAACAATACTGTATAAATGTATTGAATTAAATATTTCCCCTTTTCTAAAAAAATTAAAATCTCAGAGTGCTAAAGTGTCAAGAACCATAACAATAACTTTTAGAAAAATAAAACCATTAATGTTGTCTGTGTTGGCTTGGTGACAAACTAGATAAATATTAATACTTTTAATATCCCTTGGTGATAGAGTGTTTGCTTGTATAAATTATTTTCTAATATTAAACCATAAATCATTATATATCACATGGGTAGGTATCTTGACATATGTGTATGTGCTTGTTTGTGTGTGGGGGTGGGGGTGGGGGGGGTGGGTGTAGTATACAGATATATCTCCATAGGATATTTGCCATCAGGCCTGGAGACCTGAGCTTGACCACCAGAACTGAAATGGTGGAAGGAGAGACCCAAATCATTCAAGTTGTTCTCTGACCTCCACAAATACTGTGACAGATGTTCATACACTAAAGTAAAACCAACAAACAAGAAAAAACAAAGAATAGAAAGAAATAAAGTAAAGGGAGAAAAGGAATATTTACATGAAAAAAGTGCTAGGGTATTTAATATTTTTCCCCTTAACTTTTGAATTTTTACATTTTTTCCATAAATAACGTACATCTAGCAGGCATTTAAATCTCAATATAAAGACAAGAAAAACAGCTAAAATTTTGTTGGATATCTCTGTATTCCCCAAATTGTTTAAAAACTTGGGGAAAATATAAAAAAAAAATGTAAGATGCATCCTCATTGAACAAGTAATAGAGAACTCTCAGGTGCAAATAATGGACTAGAAGCTTTCTCCATGTGACCCAGTGAAGGAGAATTGTCAGCATAAAATTATAGGCTCCATTCAAATGAAAATGATAACACAATTCATCAGAGCCTTTATGGTAGAGCTTAGGCAGTTTTAGGAGGAAAGTTTATTGTGAGTGATGTACATTTAAGAATTGAAAAACAAGAACAAGTTAAATCAAAGTAGACAGAAAGAAGTAAAGAAGAACAGAGTCAAATGAATGAAATAGATACTAAGAAATCTGGACACAAAATCGATCAATGAAAACATTATGTATTTGAAAATAAACTAGATTGACAAATTCCTAAAAAAATATAGAAGGAGATTGATAGAAGTCTATGTTAATAAAATAAGAAATGACTAAAGAAGCTACTATGGATTTCAATGACTTCTCTAGGATCATTAGGAAATACTTATTTTGAAAACCTTTATTTTGCAAATCTTGAACATTCAGAAGAAATGTATAAATTCTTAAATACATATGAACTACGAAAATTAAAAATAAGGCTACCATTTGAAGACAGTCATGCAGTGCAACATGATTAAGTCAGGGATGAAGTCTACCAATAATGAAAAATCCCAGGATTTGTATAGGTTTACAGAGTAATCTTACCATATCTCCAAAGAAATGCAAATATTTAAGGTTTTCAACCTATTCAATACAGGGAAAGAGAAAACTTACAAGCTAATTTCACTGGATAAACAACACTCATGGGCATAAATACAGAGAGAAAAGTGGAGCAGAGACTGAAGGAAAAGCCATCCAGTGACTGCCTCACCAGGGGTTCCATCACATGTACAGTCACCAAATCCACAAACTGTTGTGGATGCCAAGAAGTGCATGCTGACAGGAGCCTGATATAGCTGTCTCCTGAGATGCTCTGCTAAAGCCTGACAAATACAGAAGCAGATGCTCACAGCCAACCATTGGCCTGAGCACGGGGTCCCCAATGAAAGAGTTAAAGGACTCAAGGAGCTGAAGGGGTTTACAACCTCATAGAAAGAACAAAAATATCAACCAATCAGAACCCCCAGAGCTCCAAGGGACTAAATCACCAACCAAGGAGTATACGTGGAGGGACCCATAGATCCAGCCACATATGTAACAGAGGATGGGCTTGTCGAACAACAGTGGAAGAAGAGGTCCTTGATTCTGTGAAAGCTTGATGCCCCAGTGTATGGAAATGCGGGAACAGGGAGGCAGGAGTGGGTGGGTGTGTGGGGTAGTACCCCAATAGAAGCAAGGGAAGGGGGGATTGGATAGGGGTTTTCTGGAGGCAGGATGGCTGAACCAGGAAAGAGGATAACATTTGATACGTAAATACAGAAAATATCCAATGAAATATGAAAAAATAATAAAGGCAAAATTAAAAGAAAATTAGGTAGATTTCCCTTATATGATAAATAGGTGTTTTCTTAAAATTTGTATAAACTGGGTTGAAGAACATATTAACAATATCAAACACCATGATGAATACTTTTTTTTGCAGTGATGTAAGGACATAAACTTAATTTTATAAATGTAATGCAAAACTTAAATAGGTTTCAGAACAAAAATCACAAGATCATTTCATACTTTTGCCATTCTTATCAGAAGGAAGAGATTCTATAAATTTTTGTGTATTCTTCTGAATGGACTCAGTAGAAATGAGAAATAGAGCTGTGGTAGTTGGTTTTGATTATAATAACATCAGTGTTTTCTCCCTTAGTAGGTAAGTAGAGCAAAATGATGATTCTACCATGAGAAAGTACTAACTGGTGTTTACTATTAAAAAATGTAAGGATTGATACTATAATTAATATGCATTAGAAAAAATGATGACATTCATGTTTCATAAATGGTGTTCCTTAGTACAGTAATATGTCAACAATATGTGACATAGATATTCTGTAAATTTTAGGGTCAAAATGTGCAAGTTTCAGAACACATTTGGGTGTGTGGAATTAGTGATCACAGGGTTGATTTTCAGTGTTTCCAGTCTATGTTAGATTCAACTTAAATCATGTAGATTGAATAGCAGAAATTTGTTTGTCAATCTGCAGTACAAGTTTAAATGATGTAATGATGCTCTAAGAAGTATTTAAAGTGTGTACAGAAATAAAATTCTTGGGGAGTGAATTCATTACTTTTATAACATCCCTGTAATGAAATCAAACCCTAAAATAAAAGTCACTGAATACCATTATTATTATTGTTGCTGTTATTGTTCCAGTAATGTTCAAACAATCTCCTTGGTGCCTAGGTGAATACATGTTATTAGATTTTTAGCAGTTTGATAAATGGGGAAATATTAGAGGGTTAGAACAATCATGAAAAAAATATGCTGTAATTCTCATTCACCAATATTTCCAAGATAAAACTAAAACAGCCAATCTTCATGTCATCCATTGCAAATAAATTTAATGATTATAAAGCAATACAATTCTTTGTTTGCAATGAGCTAGAAGAAAGACTAGACACTTGCAACTGTTAAAAAGAAAAAGTCTTTGGGATGGGATACATGATCCAATGGACTCTAATATTATCTATAACAGAGCTATGTCTCAGTCTTTATATCTGTTACATGTCCAATCACATCCTTCTATTCAATAGAGGCTCGGGCCAATATTTAAAAAAATTCTGGAAGTAGCAAAGTAAGAATCAAGTTGCATTTTCTTTCTATTCAGGTCAATTCAATGAAGAATGAGTATCCTTAAATATTTTGCTCTAAGGCTGGATATCATGTCTTATTTCTATAATATCAACACTCAAGGAAATATTTCCATTCTAGGCCAGCTTTGACTACAGAGTGAAACCTTGTCTCAAAAAAGCAAAACAAAATAAGCAAGGAATCAAGTCTGGCTCTCTCCTCTCTTATAAATTTACCTAGAGTTGGCATTTGAAAATTTAGAGCATAAAATTTCTCATTAAGTTGAAATTTCTCGGAAGTATCAAAAGCCATACCAATAGAAGCTTCTTAAAGTATTCTTAAATCAAAATTTGGGAAACCACAGTGTACTGGCTGGTTTTGTGTCAACTTGGCAAAATCTAGAATCAATAAAAGAGGAAGGAGCCTCAGTTAAGGAAATGCCTCCATGAGATCCAGCTCTAAGGCATTTTTTTCAACTAGTTATCAGTGAAAGAGTGCCCAGCCCATTTTAGGTTGTTTCATCCCTGAGCTAGTGGTCCTAGGTTTTAAAAGAAAGCAGGCTAAGTAAGCCAGTGAAACCAAGCCAGTAAGCAGCACCCTCCATGGCTTTTCCATTAGCTCTTGCCTCCAGGATTCGAGTTTGTCTACTGACTTCTTCCTTTAATAATGATCAGCAATATGGAAGTGTGAACCAAGTAAATCCTTTTCTCTCCAACTTGCTTTTTGGTTACAGTGTCTTGCCTGAGCAGTAGAAACCTTAATTAAGACACATACCAACATTCAGCCTTTGATAACTTGTCATTTACTTGTTATTCTCATATAAATGGCAGGTGACGTTTCCAAATACAATTCACCTTCAAGAACGTGAGGTTACTTTAAATTCCATCTCAATAATGAATAAATTTTTGTGTATTAACACCTAGAGAACTTTGCTTTTCCTCCAAATTTGATTAATTGATGATAGATATGAGTTAGTTTCTGACCTCCCATTTTTATTCCACTTATTCCATTAAACATCTGTCCTTAGGCCTGACGCTGTCTCTTTTGATGCTGCTGAATCTTGGATTTGGAATGCCTTTCCTCCAAGTTTCAGTTTTCCTTTTCATACCTGTTTTGATTATTCTGTATTTCTTCCATTTTTATATAAATTTGGGGAATAACTTGCTGGAATCTACAGATCAGCAGCTGAGATCTTACCAAAAAAGGGGCGTACTCAAGGATTAGAGTTAATCTGTGCACATATCTGAGGATTATGCTGTTTAGCAATTCCACTGTGTTCTCTAATCCTAAAAAGTGCCTTAAGGATTAAATGTCAGTGCCACAATACTAACCATTTAAGTCCCAGAGGCTGTGAATATGTCATCATTTATGACTACAGAACTCTAGAGATGGTGGTAAACAGGAGGGCTGAAAGGAGTGAATTCTGGATTGTGCTGCTGAGTTTTCTACAAACATTAGGGTAGTAGACATGTAAGGGATAGAGGAGGGGAACTGCGTGAGCTCAAAGATGAGGGGGTGAACAAGAAGTGGATTTTCTCTCAGAAAAAGAAAACACAAAAAGCAAATTGTTTTCTTCTGACTTCTAGAGTAGGAAAATATTGCATTTGATTACTCATGTAATTTATTGTTACATCAGTCGTGAATAGGATACAACATTTTTCTCACCTCTTTACACCCTATCCAACTTCTCTCCATGATATTTTGTGGCTTTCATACAATGAAGCTTAACTTTTTCTGTAGAATCTATTTCTTAGTCTTGTGATGTTTAGAGAAGGAAGATATTTCTTAATTTAAATTTTACTTTTCATTCCCATCGCTACTATTATGTAAATAAAATTGATATTCACATATTAATCTTAAGTCTTGCAATTGTGCGTATTCCTTTTATAGTATTATCTTACTTATGAATAAAAGAATGTCATTTCTCGCATGTCTCCAACGAATGAGAGGGTTTTATGTTAATCATTTGTTTTAAAATCTTGTTTCAGAAATGTGTTGTTATACAGTAGTTTGGAATTTTTCCAGGCTACTTCCTATTTTACTTTTTTTACTGGCCTCAATCCCATCACCACTACATACACGCACATGCACACTCACACGTACACCCCCACACACATACACAAATACACACAATGATGCACTTAACCCATCAAACCACTTGCTAATAAAAAATAATTCTTTAACTTGTTTCCATCAGTTATTGTTACAGCAGCATAAAAGGTAATTAATAAATAGTCTAACATTCATATCCAACAAGAACAATAATTGTTATGTAATTGTCATTCACCTTGGTAGTTCCAAAGACTTTGTGAGAGAAATAAAGAAAGAAAGGCACAAAAGAAATTTAAGGAGAAATAAATGTCCTAAGATGAAGAAACTGTTTCCATCTAAGAGAGAAAGAAGATAATACAGCTGAGCAGCTAAGTACCCGAGATCTTTGATCACTTGGTTTATTTAAGGGTCTCAAGGAAGTCTTTCACTAGTCCCATACATACACTGGGACACTTTCTGGGAATTTCGAGAATTTTTTCCTCAGGAAGTAGGAACATAGTTTGATTAAATAAGGAACGCTTAAGAAATTCATTTATTACTGGAGGAAAGGTTTATTCATGAAACTGTAAGCAGAATGAGATGTCAAGAAATACTCTGGCAGAACTTTCAGGTGCCAGAATCTCATGCAGTATAGTGAAATCTCTCCTACCAAACAGAGATTAACTTTCTGCAGAGGAAAGCCAACCTCAATAGCAGGGTATTATTGTGCAGTCTGGGAATAAAAACTGCCGTAACACCAAGTTAAAACTACAGTGCAGTGTTCTGTCTCCTTTTAATAAATACGTCTCAGTGTAAGAGATTATAAGAGGGCTGGAGAGATGGCTCAGCAGTTAAGAGCAATGACTGCTCTTCCAGAGGTCCTGAGTTCAAATCCCAGCAACCACATGGTGGCTCACAACCATTTGTAATGAGACTGGATGCCCTATTCTGGTGTGTCCAAAGACAGCGACAGTGTACTCATAAATAAAATAAATAAATAAATCTTTTTAAAAAAAGATTATAAGCATACAATGCATTGATACAGTTTGTTATTTGTTTCTGTCAGGCATGGGTTGAGCATAATATCATCAAAGTCTCCTATTAGCTTATAAGTCTGCCCATTATATGTACTTATTGTGAGGTATGGGCATTTTCAATTTCAGGTTAATCAGTTTTTGCTTTCTATACTAGTTGTCATACGTCAACAATTACTATTTCTGATTACTTATCCTTTTACTATAATGTTTTTATATTTTTGTATTTCTGGTAATTTCTATCTTTAAGGCTATTATAACATTAATAAAGTTTCATGAGTCATTATGTAAGTACTGTCAAAATGACATTTCCTTAATCTATATCTTTTAATCTAAAATGTACATTCTACAGATAGTATATATAAAATTATGTTTGATGAAATCTCGCAGTTCTTGTCATTGTATGTAGTTAATTTACTAATAAACTAACACGTATTTATTCTGTTACTATTTTTCCCATATGCTTTCTCTTTGATCCTCCATCAGTTTTAGATCTAAGGTGGTATTTTCTAGGGTACTTTAAAAATTATTTAGCACACTACATTTTATGCTGTTAACTTGGTGTTTTAATTAACCATTTACCTTAATGGAATATTAACTTAATTTAAAAAATTATAAAAATATTGTTCTCACGTCACTGTTTATCTTCCTCTCTGTAATTTTATGCACTATAAAGCAAACAATGTAATTTTATAATTATTTTATGTAGTTTTCCTTAAAGAGTAATGACAAACATAGACTCATTACTTTTATATTTACATATGTAATTGCAGTCACGGGTAATTTTTGCTTGGTTGATTTGTTCCTCACAGGTGTTCTTTTGCTTCAGTTTAAAGGACTAACCAGCTGCTAGCAACACACTCTCAAACTTTTTAGATGGGTAAATATTTTGTATTTTATTTTCTTTTTTGAAGCTACTTTTGCTGAATATAGAATTATTGGCCGGTAATATTTTCCTGTTAGCACTTTGAAATTTTGTGTCTAAGCCATGGCCCCAGTAAAAAAAAAAAAAAAAGAAAAAAGAAAAAAGAAAAAGAAAAAAGACTACTTCTTTTATTAAAATGGTGGTTATTTTATTTATTTATTTGCATTTTAAATGTTATCCCCCTTTTCAGTTTCCCCTACCACCTTCCCCTACCCGATCCTCCTCCTCCTCCCCCTATGAAGGTGCTCCCCAACTCAGGGTTAGCCCACCAACTCCTGTCTTCTAGTGATATTCTAGCATTACTCTACGCAAGGTCATTGAGCCTCCAGAGGACCAAAGGGCTCCCCTCCTAGTGATGCCCAATAAGGCCATCCTCTGCTATATATCCAGCTGGAGCCATGGGTCCCCGATGTGTACTCCTTGGTTGGTCGTTTAGTCCCTGGGAGCTTTGGGGGATCTGGTCGGTTGATATTGTTGTTCTTCCTATAGGGTTGCAAAGCCCTTCAGCTCCTTCAGTTCTTTCCCTAACTTCTCCACTGTAGTTTCTGTGCTCAGTCCGAAGTTGTATGGGTCAGGCTCTGGAAGAGCCTCTCAGGGGACAGCTATCCCAGGCTTCTGTCAGCAAGCTCTTCCACTTCTTATTGCTGAAATCTTGTATTTGATGGTTTACTTTTTTCCTTGCTGCTTTTAAGATTCTGTCCTTGTCATCAACATTGACATCCAGGTATAGATCTCTTTAATAAAATCCTGCATGGAGTTCTTTGATGTGAAGAGGAAGGCTTCATCAACTTTTTGAAAATCCAGCCATTATTTCTTTAAATAATACTTTCTGCTTGCTCACTTTTGTTGGTGCATATGTTTCTAGAATTTTCTTTAATACTCTGTTACGTATTTCTCCAATGCCTTTTGTTCATTAGTTTCTGAGTTCATTATCTCTGTTTATCTTACTCTGAATTTGCAGACACTTTGCTTTCTACAACTTAAAATCTGCTTTTATTCCTCCAGGAAATCCTTCATCCCGATTAACTTACTTTAAATTTCTAGAAATATTAAATCTTTAAAATTAGCAGACACTGTTGTTTTGCTTTATTTTATGAATGTTTACTTGATGAATATTCTGTTACTTTTCTATAACATTTTAGATCATTTTCCCTGGTTCCTTGCATATTTTATAAACTGATATAAATTTTTACCAATCAGATGATTGTACATCCAAGGGGGTAGGTATCAGCTAGCTGATTTTTTTTGTCATGTACAGGTATTATATCCTGTCCATTCAGTTTTCTTTAATTGTTGTTGTTGTTGCTCTTGCTGCTAAATCTGGGCATTTAAGACAATGTCACATAATTGCTATGCATAGAGATTCTATTCGTTAGTATTCTATCATTATTGTAATTATTGGTGATGTTTGCTTTCTTAGTGATCTTTTTCTTGGTTTAATTATGTGAAATTTGTAGATCTTAAAATATTTTTGTTATCTTAGGTTTATGGTATGAAAATTGGATACAAATTTCTTCAAATGATGTACAGCACCGAACTCTCCAGCCATGC
Source organism: Grammomys surdaster (assembly GCF_004785775.1). Classification (NCBI taxonomy): domain Eukaryota; kingdom Metazoa; phylum Chordata; class Mammalia; order Rodentia; family Muridae; genus Grammomys; species Grammomys surdaster. Next base: position 7,486,086 of record NW_021604635.1, on the reverse strand, counting down.
TGAATGTCTGTGTAGGTAACTGTTTGCTTTCAGGCAGTTTGTCATCCTTCCTCAGGGGTCTAAGTGCACAGAACCTCAAAGCTGGCTACCTGCAGCTGAGAGATGAAGGTGTTCTCAGCGATCTAATGAACATATATACAGCCTTGCATCTTTCCACAATGTCTGAAGCTTCTACAAACATTCTAGTCATCTGTTCTTTCTACAGGAGTTCTGTTCAGGCTCACAATTATCTCCACAGGTAATGGTATTATGGATAGGTGTTATAGTAAACTACTACCACTGAGTTCTTTAAACACCTTGATGCAGAACATCTTGCATATAACAAGTAGTGAACTGAGACAAATAAATATAAGTTGAGAAGGGAGATGTTCTGCAAACTATCAGACAGATAAAGTACTGACAGAACTACGAAACTACAACTTTGGGAGAGACTCAAAGCTACTGTGTACTCTCAAGTACCTGCCATTCCACTGGCTTGTAAAACAGCTGATCATGAGACCATTGGTTTTTAAGGCTTTGAAGCAAATGGTGAGAAAAATGGGAGCAGAGTAAGATATGATCCCCAGGTGCTTGACGAGCTTCAGTTACCATTCACGAATTACAATGAACTGAAAGCCTATAACTGGTGTTCAGAGTTGTACAAACGTTGATTTTGAAGTATTCATCTTACTTTTATATGAGATCGGATTACCCTGTCTTCATTTCTCAATTACTTTATAAATATTAAGAAAAATCATCCTGAAAGAAAAGAAAAGGACAGAAAGAAAGAAAGAAAGAAAGAAAGAAAGAAAGAAAGAAAAGAAGAAAGAAAGAAAGAAAGAAAGAAAGAAAGAAAGAAAGAAAGAAAGAAGGAAAGAGAGAGAGAGAGGAGTGGCTTGAAATCTCTGTGTAATGGCTGAAATTCTTAATACACCTAAGTTGTAAATAAACAAATATTTTTGAAAAATATTTCATCATATGGATGGATTGGCTGTAATTACTTAAAAATTTGGATACTCCATTTTTGTTTGTCCCTCTTTTCAAGTTTAACAGATAAATCAAATGCATTGACCACGTACCCTACGATGTTTGAGGATGATTCACATAATGGAATGATTAAATCTAGCTAACACTATGCTGTATCTTACATGTCACCATTTTTGTGGTAAGGATATTTAAAATCCCCATACACTCTGTATGATTAATATGGAAAATATTGCTATGAACAATACACATCACTTACAATAGATTTTATCTACATTTTTGTATTATATGGACATTTACTCAGACATTAGAACTGGTGGAATTTTCATGGAAGAGAATTCTTCTTCTTTAGGACCAAATAAACTCCTCAAGTGTATTTAGAGAGAGAAGCAGTTTACTAATTTAGTTTCTTTTTGTACTTTTGTGATGATAATATACCCTACAGATATTATATCATGAACAATAGAAAGTAATGGCAATAATTTTATCAAGTACAATAACTAAAGTAATTTTCTCTAAAAGAAGTACTGTCATTTCCCAAAGTTCTTCAGACAGTTTATAATGAATTTTGTTCTGTGAACATTGAGGGCACACCATACAATGTAATAATTTTGAAGTTTATCTTTTCCTTGACAACATAGCCAGCTCTGCTTCAGCGTGAAATAGCATGTGTTGAATATAATGAACTCTACTGTCAGAGAATGCAAAGTTGATACTGGGAAAGGCTTATATTCACCTCTAGCGTACAAGGGATTTCAGTCTTGACTTAAGGAAAAATAACAAAGAATGTAGTCTGTAGTAAGAAAGCAAGAAATAGCATCTAGTGTAGACATAGAGCACACAGATAGGAGTTGGCAAGAGATAACAAATCAGTATTTGAATGGTGTATGCACACTTTTGGCACACTCCTACACCATTTTATGCCCTCTTACCTTAGGTGCATATTTACCATTGTTTGTTTTAGTTTTGTGCAGAATTCACCTAGCAGAATCAACTGCACACAAGCAAACACAGAAGTCACATTGTGTTCTTTCCGTAGCATTGCATTGGGTAGCATTTGAGTGTGTCATGCTCCACCACAGACTCCTGTTTTTAAATACTTGAGCCACAGTTGCTAGCACCAGTTTGAAGGTTGCTGAGCCTCTGATTTAATGGGGCCTCATTGGAGGATGTGAATTGCAGGCCTCGAGTTTAGAGTCTGACCCTCTTCAAGTTTATCTTCCTCAGCTTCCTATGTCATTCATATGAGTGCAAGCTCCTGTGTCAGGGCTTTCCTGTTGTGATGGACTATATTTTCTGAACCATGAAGCACAGTGACCCTCTTTTCTCTTTTTTTCCATGAAAAACTTTAGACTTTATTATGTCTAGTTGAAGCCCATAAAACAGTAATGTTCTTATGCACAACATCTGAAAATGTAAAATATAAAACCAAGTTTTCTCTTATGGCTAGTGTAACAGAACATCATACATAAAAAGACAATGTCAACTAGAATCCCAATCAACATTTCACATTTCAGTGAGGCTGTCTTCCTGCCTGTTCCCCTGGAGATAGAAGGAATCGGGTCACCATAGGGTCTGAGAGCTGCAAGGACAGCTGGGTCACAGCTCTGTTCCCCCATCCTCAGAGTCCCAAAAGGTCAACGATGGAAACCGGAAGTAGGGGCAAGGCCAGTTCTCGTGTATGGAAGGCAGCATGGGCAGACACAGCTTCTCACTGGGTCAGTCCGGTTATTAAAAGGATGTGGGACCCAATCACACTTCGGAAGGTGGATGATTCTCCGAATGCTCCACTACTTGGCCATATCCTCTGGAAACACTTTAGAAAGTTCATGAATCAGTAGGCTTTTAAATTTCTTCATTGTATTGCGCTCCCCCTTGACTTGTTTTTTAGCTAGAGCCCTTTCCAGCCATTCTATGGTGTAGTGCTGGGGGTCCCGACCTGTGGGGCAGTGGGCTATGGGAAAAGGCCAGAAAGCTTGGTAGAAAGCTCTGGAAGCCCCGGAAACCTTGGTCTGAAGAAGGCCATTAGGACGGGAGGCCGCTTCCAGCTTCCCAAAGTCATCTGGCTCTCTTAGCTTCCGCTCTCCACAGCCCCTCCCACAGAGAGGTCCATGGCCATTGATCACATAGGAAGAGCACCTTCATGCAGATGAGGCATTCCCAAGCTCTCAGATCAAACCAATAGGGGTATCTGCTCCCATCCCCAAAACTGTATATATTGGCCAAGCTCAAAAGTAAAGGTGTGTGGGATCTTCTCTGCTATCGGAGAGCTTTGTCATGGTTCCTCCCCAGTCTCTGGCTAGCCTGCGCACTTGAGACACGGTTTAGGGCAGAGCAACAACGAGCTGTAACACTCCCCCCTCTCCGCTGCTGCTGAGGCACTCCTGTGCTGTCTGTGGAGAGAGGAAACCTAAGAGCTGTAACACTCGCCACCTCAGAGGCGCTGAGACACGGTTTGGAGGCTGGGGTAGCAGCAAACTCTCTCCGCCTGCTCACCACCCATCTTGGGCTGCCTACAGACAGCCGCCGATCGCACCTTGTCCTCAGCCCAGCCAGAGATCCTCGTGGGGCCCTTCTGGAAGTGGTTCCACACCGACCTTGATCAATGTATTCAAAAACTTCCAGAGACACGGTGATATCACGCAGCTGCTGTGTGCATTTATCTATGTCCTGTAAGCCCATAACAATAAAGTTCAGCTTCTGGCTCAGCCCCGCCTGGCTGCTGGGCTGCACGTCACTGATGCCGATGCTGAGGTACCGAATGTTCTCCACGAACTTCTCCTGATGCTCCTTCAGGTGGTCAAAGTTCTCCACCATCACTGGCTCCACCTGCCTCTTAGCCGCAGCTTCCAGCAACTCTGGTTCCACAGTGCTCAGACCTTCTTCTCTTAATGAAACTTCTCATCACCTGTTTACTCATAGAGATGAGGGGGAAACCAACTGAACATTGCTCTAGAACAAACTGAAAACTTTAGTACAAGGATCATATGAGTTCTAAATACCTGGAGAGCTGTGCCTTTAAACAAACAACTAAAGAGATAGATCTTATCCCTAAAAGAAGACCTTCAAAGAAATCAATGGTATAAGAGAGAACTCACCAGGGATGAACCCTGCCTGTATCAGTATGTGTAGGCTGTCATTCAATGCTAAACATACACTGTTGTGTGGTGTCCACCAGAGACTAACAAGACCTGGGTTTAAGCCAGTAGAAAGTTATTATTAGATGTCAACTAACTACACTGGATGATCTGGATCCCAGTGCAGCCACAAGCCTTACCCAGGATGAGATTTTTAAGCACAAGAAAAAAAATAAAATTAAAGGAAACAGCAACAAGAACAAACGAGAAAACATAGCCAGGGTTTGCATACTTCAGTTAAGAATAGTTGGCCTGGAGCTGAACTAGAGAAGACAAAAAGCAAAGTACATTTTTAAAAAGTTTACCAGAACTGTAGACTTTGATGGATTGTGTCATTTTTTTCATCTTTCTAGGTGGTACCTTCTATGTGGTGAGTTTATGGCCTGACTAGTACATCCATCATGGTGTCAGTTGTGCTAAGGTCTGGGGGTCTGCGAAGCTCTGGAAATATGTCACAGTATGAGCAATGTTAATGTCAGGATGTTGGATTTATAAGCATATATGTTTATATATATGCATCTAAGCATATGTATATCTATATATAAGCATATATGTGTTTGTGTATATGTGTGTGCGTGTGTGTGTGTGTGTGTGTGTGTGAGAGAGAGAGAGAGAGAGAGAGAGAGAGAGAGAGAGAGAGAGAGAATTATAACTAAAGAGTAAGAAGCCATGAATTTAAGAAAAATGGTAAGAAGAACTTAGGAAGAATGTGAGTTAGGACAAGGAGGGGGAGAATAATGTAAATACACTACTTGTGTAAAAAATCCTCTAAATAAATAAATATATAAGTAACTATGTATCTATTCTTGTTATGTGTTTGAGTAAAGGTGTTGAACAAATCAACTTATCCTGACAGTCCAGGGAGCTATAAGAAAATCACTTTTTCTGCCTCAGTCTAGATGGCACGAATGTATGGTGGACATGTTGGAAGACTAAAAACCTGTTTGTAGCAGAACAGGCAATGATCTGTGAGCCTCAGAGTAGTTGCTAGCCTGCCAGCTTCATAATATACCCAATATAGTACCATACTTCAACACTAGAGATGGAAAACAATTCTACCCAACACTGAAATTATTTGTCCCTTTATGTTAATGTAAAAATGTAGGCTTGTTTCTTAACCTTTTGCACAGAATAATTTAAGAAAAGCTGATTTTACAGTTTGTCTACATTCTATCATGGAATTTAATATGTTCAACTCTAAATAAGTTTCGTAAGATTTTTAAGGAAAATGTCAAGACTTTCAAAGTTCACAGTAGTCATGAAGTCTTCTCATGGATAATTTCACCCTTAAAATGTGACTTAGGAAAATAACACACACATTTATCTAAGTAGGAAAAAAATCTCTTTTAGTCTTTCATTTTCATCAATATTTATTTTGAAAGCTTAAGTGTATAATTCTAGACTTCTTAATTTCTACATTATTTTACGTATATTTGATTGTGATAGTAAATCCCTCATACCTAGATGATATTTTTAATTTTTCTTATTGATATTTAGGAAAAGCAATAACTTGTTTCTTATCCTCTGTCATTCCCACAGTCTCTTATACCCTATTGTTCCCAATCTTTGACCACAGTAATTTTCATGTCTAATTCAAACCTAAGAGGTGAATATATGATTACTTTAATTAGCAGTACTGTTGTTGCTCTGATGCTTAAACTTGAGTAATGTAACCTACTGTATGTATGGTAAGAAAATACAGAAATTAGTTTATAGATTCAATAATCATTTAAATACATTATGAGACATTTATATCTTTCATCATTAAATCACAGACACCTAATTAAAACGCTTTGAGGTAGTGATACCTTTCTATGTTTTGAGAGTGACCATTGTAGAAGTATGTAATGAAGAAACTACAAATATTTTAGTATGTGCATTGGCTATGCAATGAAGAAAAACTTAAAATCCACAAAGCTTTCTGTTTAGATTTTGTAGGGTTTTAAACCTAGAACGGTGCTATTTTCCCTTCAGTTTTTGGAATGTGAAGTGAAAGCAGTAATTGCATGGTACTCGGTGTCACAAGTGGCCAGATATACCTGTCAGTCAGTTTTTCTTTTCTTTATTAAACTTCAAGCAGAGAGAATTACCCAAAGTCTATTCTCTAATCACTTTTGGAATATTTTCTGCCCATGCATTAGGTTTGTAGGTAAAACTGCAGGTGCAGGCATTCTAGAGGTGTTTTGTTCTCCTTTGTAACCTGTGATTACAGCTGGCCTTAGACTTTACTCAATCTTATTAGAATAGGTTAAATTATACTATCGAATAGCCTAACAATGATCTCATGGGCTTAGCACAATAGCACGATATCCCTTGACCTGCCCTGGGTTTCAAATGGATTTCCCACAGAAGTTTCCTCTTTCAAAACAACATTTTACTTTGCCAGACTTTAAAATCTTTTTCAATTTATATCTTATCTACTAAGTTTAGAATTTTGTTCCACGTTTTAGTTCTTAAATTATCACTGTATTCTACTTTGGTAATACTCAAATATGTTGCCTAAGTGATTTCAGAGATCTTTTCTGATCTCATAATTTGAGAATTTCCAAGTATTTTATGCTAAATTCTCTAAAATTCTGGGGGACTTTACTGCACCTTTTTTGTGTAATTTCTAATTAGTTAAAGGATTACCCCACTGCCACGTTTTCCTTCTCAGGTTGATGTAAAGATTTTTCTTCAATTATTTTTAGCTTTTAATTGGAATTTTTGTTAATGTGAAAATATAAAGTACATATAAAACATACTAAATTAAATAACTATAAGACATATCATAAGACCTTCATGTTGATTTGGTAAATGATAGAAACAACAGAATAAAAGCAAACCATAAAGTCTACTCAGAAACAATAAACTGAAGAGAGGACTTAATGCAACTATAAAACGTTTTAATGGTAATTTTAATATCATTTTGAACAAATACTGACAAGTTTTTATATTCAAAACTATTTTCTAGTTTTGTAACATACTGTTGGGTAAAATTATTCACAAATTACTCAAATTTTTTCAGAAATAAATTGAAGTATAATTTAGTTTTATTATATTAAACAAAATAAATCAAAAGATATTATTTCTAAAAGATGTATTTTAAGTTTTATCTTTATGTAGATTTTATATAAAACTTCATTTTGATTTTTTTTCTTTTCTTAGGAGTAGTATGTGTTCCATCATTCTTTGTATCAACTATGTATCTGGTAGTTTTCAAATGAAAAATTCAACAAAGCTTTGTATGCCAATGTTATCCTTCCTTTCTTCTCGATTAACTTGGTTCTCAATATTTTTTAATACACATTCTACCCAGTCATTTATTCTATTTTCCATTAACACTGAAAAAAATCTGCTTGGATAGCTACAGTATACAGAGTAAATAATAATGCTTCCAGAGTCAGAGCCATTGATTTTGTGCCGCCTCATCCTTAACCCCCAAGGGCAAGTATGGTCGGGCACGTAGTACAGGGTATAAAGTAGCACACGGCCCCTAAGTTATACTTGATTTCAGAAAAGAGCGACAAAGAGAAAAATGAAACCTAGAAAAACCAATGCACGTGAAGTAGACAGAAAGTAATCATGAACACTGAGGAAGGAGGATTCATAGACTGACCACAGGCAGGGGCAGGGGACACAATAGGTATCCCTCTTCACATACATGATAAGTCGATAGATGACAAATTCATAAACTTATACAATTGTACTCGTAGATGATAAAAATATAACAAATAGAAAAGGACATCTTTCTATTGGTATGGATATTCTATGACAGATATTCACTAAAGGACTAAAGTCTTTTGGTGAAATCACAGGATAAAAATACCTGTCACACTGAGATTTCACGGTCATTTTCCTTCACTTGGTGTAGAGAGGCTCCTGCTTTGATTGAGATAGTATCTATAATTAAGGCACCTTACCTACAGACATCTATAAAGTCATATTTATAGTTTTCTTCATAGAGAATACTTTTCTTAACTAAATCTGTAATGGAAATGTATGCAATCATATTTGCTATCCTAAAAACATCTATTTTTTCCTTTCTTTTGATAAAATGGAAGAGAAACAAAAAGAATGAAAGAAAAGAAGTGAGTGGTGATTATTTGTTTGTTTCTGAAAAGGAATTTTAATTGTACTTTTCCTGGTCAGGACACACTTGTCAAGGCTGTCATTGGGGGATAACTAGTGTTTTATAGCATGAAAATATAGCAGGAATAGAAATATCTTGTACTCAAAGGAAGACATAAGTGAGAAGAAGAGATGGACTAGACTACAAATAAAATGTATGGAGATGCACTTTTGAAGAATTATTGTTTTTCACTGAGAATGAAGAGCTAACTAATTGATGTTTCTGAAGGTACTAGAAATCCACTGGAAAGGATACAGTCTTACCTAACGCGAAGTCTAAAATACAAACTTATGTAAATATTTTAATTGCAGTGTAAGACACCAGAAAGATTGTAAAACTGCAAATAGATTACAAATAAATCTTAAAATTTTCAAACAGGAATAAATAAGGAAATCCTGTGTAACCCAGAGAGAAATGTTAAGGAAACTCAGTGGACAACTTTTAGAATGTCTTCAAAAGTTTTGTTAAATAAAGACAACAACAAGACAACCAAGCATACATGGGTTCAATGATTTATATATCTTTTCCCAACACATGGGGAAAAAAAGGAACAAAACTAAGTTATGTCCTAACTGTTCTTAAGGAAATGGGCATTCCTATGCAGAAATACTTCATTTTATTATGTTTTATTTGTGCAATTTTTACACATTGTGGGTTATTCCAGGCTTGATTTTGGCTATTCTCTGATGTTATTTTCAGCATTCACAGGTCTATAGTCAACTTTTAATAAATGTAGCCTTTTTAATTAAAAATATGCATTATCTTCAACACTCCAGCTATATATGTAACAGAGCTTAATATATTAAAAAGTTAATATGTATAGGCAGTGGAAAACCCAAAAATATATGTGACTCATATTATTAAATTTCTTACTTTTGGAAGTTCAGTCCTGAAGTTCAAACCTCCCCCAGACACACTTGTGCTTCACTCATGAAGAAAAATTGGCTTGGTGTGTTTGAAGATCATTTCAAAAATATTGTTGTTTTATATGATCATGTACTTCCACTAAATCTCCACCCCTGTGCTCTCATTCTAGTTGTTGTACACGGGGATTAAGTGTAATACTTCACTGTGGTGTTAAATAGCATCTATCACCTATAGAGAAAAATTTAAACCAGCAACATCGCTGATCTGGCAAAGAATGACATTGAAAGACATTCTAGGTCTATATGATCTGGTACAGCCAGAAGACAGACATGCCCTGTATTACAGTGTGGTCTGATTGGAATACATATATGCCTTTAGTGTATCTCTTTAATCCCTAACAGTGAAGGTAAGGTTACCTTTTTAGAAGGAAGCAGTCATAACTGAAAGTGACAGGCAAAGTTTCAAATCAGAAAAAGCTTTGACAGAATGTGTCAGAGATAGGATAAGCCCAACTCACAGGAGAACAGCACAGGAAGGAGAGACTATAGGGCAGCAAGAGAGAGGAGATGTGTGTATGGCAGCTTTACTGGAACGTATTTACAGAGACAGGCTACAGAGAGGTCAATCTAGACAGAAGACAGAAGAAGCCAGATAATGAGAAGAAACTAAGTGATTAGAATGTATTTCAAAGTTAGTGTGAGGCCAACAGGGTAATTCATGCAGAAGCCAAGAAAGGAAGGACTGAATCAGCCAGCTTGAAAGACTGAGTTGTGTGGAGGTTAGAAGTTTCCATGCCTAGACCTAAGGGTACTTAGAACAGAGAAGGAAATGCTCTGAGTTCAGCCCAAGCCATATACTCGTAAAGCTTGAGTATAGCTCTCACATCATCTCCTCATCTGACAAAATAAAAGCAACATTTACAATCACTGAGGACATATGAAAAGGAAGCCTGTGTACAAAATGACACCATCTACCATTGAAGAAAGGAGGCTCAGAATTGAATGTTATGATGCTCAAATTCCCCAAGTCCAACAAAGACTCAGGGGTGTTGAAATGATGGGCTTGAAGGCTAGCTTGTTAATGTTTGCATCAGCCTTATATGTTACATCAACAATTATGATTTGGACAAATACATTCTCCCAAGACACAACCAGACTCAAACATAGAACTAGGAAAGTTGGTTTTAAAACATATTTTTTCTTTGATTATTAGGTATGTTTTGTACATAACTTACCAAACTCATCAAACACATTTTATAAAGTTTAACCCGATGTGGACCACCACTGTAAATTGGCATTATGCATTTCTATCTCTATTAATTCCTCTGCCATCATCGCCCCCCAAACTGTCATTAATTTTCTACCTCTACCAATTTTCTTTTTCTCCACCTTTTGCACCAATGCAATCATACTGTGTATCTTGACATTCAATATTCATAGGGATCATCTAGGCTCCATGTATAATTAAGATATGTTAGCTCTAGAATGAGACTTAAAAATCTACCCTTTCCCTCAAGAAGTCACAGGATGATCCAGGATCATGTGTCTGACTCTAGAAGATGCTTAGGATGCTTCTAATTCCTAGAAAAAGTAAATGTCAAAGACTAGTGCTACATGCCTTTCAGCATCCATTTCGTTTTCAACAGGGACATTTCTGTTCCTATAAGAACTTCCTCATATTTGAAACCTAGATAACAGGTAAATAATAACTTTCCTCAATGACAGCAAATACATTCTACCAATAATATTAAATAAAACGCTTTGTTGTTCTTTCCCAGAGCTCTTTGATTTACTTGAGTTTGTTAGAGTTATGTTGTTTTTGTGATTTCCAGACATGTTAAGTTACAAAATGTGAGGGAATACAGAAAGAAAAAAGGGAAAGCCAATTTCATGGAGCTAAAAACTCTTGGGAAATAGAGAACAAAAATACTTAAAGGAAAAGTAAAGCCAAATAAATTCCTGAGAACTTTGGAAATGCTTTACTGTCATTTACCCATGCTGTTGAGAAGTACTTTGCTTATATTCACTTTACCCTGGCATGCTTCTTATAAGCTGTTTTCCATCAAATTTATTAGCAATTGCCAATTATTTACACATGTATTGGGTAGCCTCGGCCACTAAGTCAACCATCTTTTATTGCTATGCCTATCTATTTGGTGCATAAAGAATGTATCCAAGTTATTAGATTGCAATTATTTAGTGTCTTATTGAGCAGTACCTACTTCTCAACACAAGTTAAAAATTACTACATTGGTGGCTAGCATACTGTTGCCTTAATTGTGAACAGTATGGAGATAAGCCATTTATTATGCATGAACTTGTTATTGTTTCTGGTTCAATTTTTTTGTGTGTGTGAAATTTCTCTTTTTTTTTTGAACATGAAATGCTTTTTTTATAGCATGTTTTACAAGGGGAGGGGGTAAGAGGGTCCAGGTGGTGGAAAAGTACAAAATCTTCTTGGCCTGTGCCTTGAAACATGTCATGGTCTATATGGTACACTGCCTTGAATTATGATCTACCTGCTGTTCTTCAGAAGATATGGTACACTGCTTGAGTTATGGTCTCCCTGCTATTCTTAAGAAGACATGGTACTCTGCTTTGAGTCTATCTGCAGTTGCTAAGCAGGATCTTGCAGTTGCCAAGCTTCAGAGGACATTGTGCAGGTGGGGAAAGGTAGGGGGTAAGGGTAAGGGCGAGGGTCCTGGCTTCTGGCATCTCCCCCTTCTCTGTTTAGTTAGAGAAGGCGTCTTATGTTCAATCCCAACTATGTGAGTTTTGAATTTGGATGTCTAATTATGGGGGGTCTTAGACAAGTTCACAACACCAAAACACTGATGTGAGACGAGTCACATCGATGGTCGAAGGCTTTAGGCTGTCGACGATGGGCAACGTCAAGGGACTCTGATGTGGGTGAAAGGAGGGTGAGAGCCCTGTCTTAGGCCATGTAGGCTGCACCCACTCCCAGCACCACGCACTCCTTTTCGGCTGCATTGGGTGGGCCCCTGGGAAGTGGACCTACAATAATCCCGTCATTGGACTAACTCACAGCCATCCTAGTCTCTTGTAAATGTTCAAGTTACCAACCATTTGTCAGTTTGGGGTGTAATATTGTCATAAAGGAAGGCTCCCCAATGTTAGCGGCCATATCAAGGGTGGCCTTGGTTTAGGAAAAAGCCAATTTTTGTTGTGGTGATCAAGAGGCCAAGCTCTCCGAGAGAAATGAGGGCAAAGTCTGGTTCAATTTTATTCTGTTTTCTGAAGAGTGAATCTATGACTTTTGATAAGGAAAGGTTGTGAATATTTACTAAAAATGATAATCTAACCAAAAGCAAAACATTTAGTTTTGGAGAATATCATAAAAATTCTTAATTTTAAAAATTTTAATTGAAATTCTAAGCCACAGAAATTTCTCACACAGGATGATCACAGTAGCATCAAAAGTCTTAGAGAAATATCAAAAGAAAGAAATATAATATGTATAAAGATGTGTATGTATGCATAAAGTACGAATATGTAAAAAGTATATATATATATGTATAACATATATATATATACATACATACATATTTATGTGTGTGTGTAAAGTATATTTCTACAAAGAAGTATAGCATATATTTTTCATTTTCTGTTGCTCTGGTGAGTGTATCTTTTCTCATATCACTAACCAGCTACAAAACACCACAACACTAAACCATTGTTGCAGGGAAAGGCTTAAATTTTAAAATACAAAGAATCTATCACTGCTCTCATGGCTTCCACACAAAAATTGAATTTTCTTCTAAGAAACTACTTTAACCTTTGACCAATATATTTGTGAAAATAACTTTAAAGGCAGAAATTCTGTGCATTTTAAAAATCTTCATGCTATTTACATAATAAAATATTAGAAGCAGTTGCAATGTCAAATAGTTTAATGATTATAAAACTGGCTAAATAAACCATTCATTAAAAACTACAAATGAAAGAGGATCAGCAATAAAATTACTAACTGTGAGCAATTAACTAATCTCAACATTTCAACAAATTTACATTTGATTAATAAATTTGAAACATCCAAAAATAGGCAAACCTTTAAACTATGACTTGGGAAAATTGTTAAATATGCTCTCTGGGCTTCCATGTAGGTTTTTAAAAGATTACAGATCTCTAGTTTTCTATTCTCTTCATGCATAGCAGAACTCATCTACTCTAGCTATTTTCCATTTCAATATCAATGATAACCAGGCCAGAGTGCTGTAGGCTTTGTGAAAGCACTGTATAACAGACTGCTTAGTGGGTATCAGCAAATTAGATCTAGACCCAAGGCATTTCTCACAGTACTTCTCCATGTGTTTCTAAGATTCTTTCTTGTAATGTCAGTAGCAGAGTGAACAGAGAACCAGCTTATCCAGCAGAAAAACTCCCCCAAGTGATATTAACTGTTATTTCTAAAGTGAAAATATTTAAGTGTTGGCTCTCCTGCTGTCTCAAGTAATTCTAATCCAAATGAAGTTTCTAGGTAGAGAAATAAGTCCCTCTAAGGAGAATTTCCAGACCCTACTAGAATAATTCTAAGGTTTCTTGTCATCAGACAATAATAGCAGAAAGGATCGCAGAATACTGGATTTAAAATAAAGGTGTATGTCTGCTTGAAACTCTCATGTCTTAGAAGCTACGAAGACTGTTCATGGTTGTAAATCACATGAGGAGACAGAGTTAGGTGTCAAGACCTAAGCATTTTGTGGAACACTCTTTACGTTTCAGTGAATCTCTTCTTTTATGAGATTGACACTTTAAATCAGTGGACTTTGATTACAATGGACTGCTTACCACTGTGCTACTGAGCTTTATCCAAAGCAAGGAAAACTGACCACTCAAGAGAGCTGGAAATCTGTCACAGCCTGCCTCGCTGCAAGCTGCAATCTCTCCCCAGGATCCAGCCTGTGCACCTATTGTACATACTGAAGATTTTTTACTCTCCATAATTTCATGATCAAACAACTTAAAATTTTCTTTTATCCCTTCCCTCTAACTTCTCCCTTCTCTTCCTTCTCCCTCTTCTTTCTTATGCCTCTCTTGTTTTCTTTTTGCTAGTCCTCCCCTCCCACTTTTCAATCTTTCTTTCCTTCCAAACATATCACACACACACACACACACACATGCAAGCATGCACACACACACACACACACACGTCTATGTGCATTTGATTTAAAGTTACTTTCAGTGATACTACATTGGGAGAAAGGACTCTCAGTTATTTAAGGACTCTGTGGTTAAGACTAGGGTCAGACTGCTGTTAATGTTGCCTTCTTTTAGAGTATGATGAATATTTCAAATAATCTTATATATTAGACAAGAAATACCCTATCCCAACAATGTAACATATAGGCTTATAAGATTGGAGGGGAAACAATCAAAATCAATGTTTGACTTAAAATGTAAAAAAAAAAATGAGAATTATGTCTTTTATTTTGCATCTTTTAAAATTATTTATATAGCAGTTATTCAGAAATATCCTTTTTCCTATTTAAAATATATTACATGCTCAAGCAGACAGGCCTCCTTTTTTGCTAGATTTTTTTTCTTGCGGTAGCAATGTTGCACAGCAATGTGTCTACAGTGAAGCACTGAGACTCTAATAAGATACTTGTTGAGTATCTTATTCATGTAATCTCACCATTGTCAGTTGTGATTCCAATTTTTTCCCTAATTTTTTTCTATTTTAATTTTTTTAAATGGCCTCTGGAGATTTGAACTCAAATCTTCATTCTTACGCAGCAAGAGCTCCTCCCACTGAGTCATCTACCCAGACCCTAGCTGAGCACACACACACACACACACACACACACACACACCACACACAAACGCAGTTATAAATATCACGTTAGGTATTATTATCCACGGTATGCAGTAGAAGAAACCCAATGTAGGTTCTTGTTGATTCAGTCATGTTCTAACTTTTTTTTCTCTAACTTAGTGATAATTACATGTATTTTTTTTATAAATCTGTCATCAAAGTTTAGAGTGTACTGTCTCATGAATTATAAATGTGCAAGTATTGTTACATTAACACAGTATCTCTACAATAGATATAGTAAAAACAAAAATATAAAAGTAGAGTGATGGAAGTTTTAAAGTGATTCTTAATTGATTGTGTTATTGATAATACAAAAACAGACAGACAGACAGACAGACAGACACACACACACACACACAGGTCCGTAGGAAGATAGCTAGGAAGGAAAGGACAGCTTCACATTTCCCCTCTGTCTTTTCTCATTGCAGTTTCTTCACAAGGAGTAAGAGTCAATCATGTTGCCGTGCCGTCGGGTATGCTTCGAGTATCACCCCGGGTCAACGTCATGGCCTCTCTCAGAAGAGCTTTGCGCAAAGACTGAAGTTTTACAGTTACATGATCTGAATTGAGCACCAATTTGTTCTTTAAAATCAGGTTTCCTATTAAACCCTTGCAAGTCTCCTTGTCAATAACTTGCTCCCCCTGGTGGTCTTGATATGCTCAAATTGTTGATAAGCGCACGTATCTAATTTATAGTTTGCCTTGTTTTCTTAAGTTATTTGAAGATTGAGATTTCAGCATCACATCTCAGCAGGAATGTGAAATGAACTTATTGATGCTGTGTGGTGTCTACCAATTTGGAAAAAAATAACTCATTTTCATTTATATTTCAGAAATTTAGACATATTATCTCCTTAAAAAAAGTCTGTAAAAGTTAACATGAGGAGGTGTGATGAATTGCTCTTTTATCATAAGCATCTGCAGAAATAGACTAATATCTGGAATATGGGGAGACAAGACTGACTTCCTCTTTGAGAAAACCTTCTGTCCTGAGGCCATAATACTACTTCCCATTTCACTGAATATCACTAGAACACAAGCATTTTCCCTTGAAATTAGTGAGTGCTTCTGACATAAAAGCATTACAGCTGAAAAAAAGAAGAATTAGATTAAGGAAGGTAGCACTTACTGAATCTAGTTTTCTAAAGTAAGGTATAGCATTAAATATAAATGGCCATATTTCTGAAGATCATTAAAAATAAATGACCTTTCCTGATTTGACATCACGTAAATACTGCAAATGTTTAGTGGTGGCAGTACACAAGCTAAATTCTGAGTCGAAAGCTAAAAATGTGTATTTGTGTCAGGATGTCATCTTGCCTTCTACCTTCAGAAGCCTTCAGTGAAATGCACACAAAGGGGAGGGGAGCTGTCTTCCACTGAATATATGAGCTCCCAGTGCAGGCTCAAAATGTTTTACTAGGCTCTTCATGAAGGATAAGGCATTCAGAGAAAACTCTGCAGTATATTTTTTCTCCTCAGATGTCTTATCAGGAAGACTTTGCTTTTTTTTTTAAACCTTCTTATCTGTCAGAGTCCAGTGAAAAGATGATTCACTCCAGTAAGTTTCAAAGAGGCTACTGGCTATTAACAATATGAATCTTAAAAAAAAGAAAATGAAAAGAAAACTGAGAATAACAGAGGAAATTTACTTGAGTATTTACATCTGAGAGACAAAACAACTTCAGAATTTTGCTAAGATTAAAATATTTTTTATATAACCACAATTAAAATTTTTAGAACTCTTTGGAATCATAATGATCTAGGTAATTATAAGGATATTTTATTGAACAAATTTCATCAAGGATTTATAATAGTAATGGTGGGTTTATCCTGCCAATATTTGGTACTTATATGCTGGTTGGTACTATAACTATAGAAGGAATATCTAGTAACCTCTATGTATTAAGAACAGTCTAGAACATCATATGTGACATTCTTTTGTAAGACCCAGGAATCTATGAAGCTTTACTGTATTGATTTTGAGATATTAGGGAGTCTGATCAGGGGTTAAATCTTTTCCTTTTATGATAGTTCTAATCTTAACAGTAAGCCATCTGGTCCCAGCAATACCCTCTGCTCCCTTTCACACTAGGTTTTGTTGTTCATAGTTCTCTTGAGTCAATTAAAACTTGACATTTTTCACCTCTGTAATTAAAATGTAAGTGAAAAAATACATTTTGTTTTTACAAACAGATTAGACTGTTCAATTAATTGAACGTTTACCTAGACCTAGATTTATACAAAAATAGTATCCAATAGCTGCTTACGGCAGAAAATGAACCCTGAGCCTGTGTTGAACATAATGAGAGCAAAGCCTCCATTCTGGAGCAAAGCAAGGAAGATCCACAAGGGAAAAATATGATTTTACGTGTAGTCTCGTAAAAATATGATTATTAATTGTAAACTCTAAAGTTGTGGTAAGTAGACAAAGACTTGCTAGTTTCTCTTTGAGGTGAATTTCTCTATTTTCTCATTTGTTTCTGAATTGGAAATGTAAATTTTTAAAAACTGGTTAATGATGAATGCAAAGATTCATGGTAGCACAGGGTATTGAGCCAAAGTGATTGCTGGGTGCTCAAATAAGGCATTTCCATCATTTCTGAGACACAGACATAATGTAAAAGTGGGAGGGTAAGAAGAAGCTAAAACTTGCAAAGAGCTAATGTGATCCTTTGTATCATCCAAAGAGGATACAATAATATCGATCATTAGGTCACAGCAGCTGTGGCAGCTGTCATTGCTAGGAGTCTCTATTGATATAAGCAAATACCAAAAAGCAACTTAGGGAAGAAAGGTTTCATTGTATTATACTTCCATATTACAGTCTGTCATTCAAAAATTCAGAGTAGGAACTGAAATAGAAGCTATGGAAAAGTGGTACTTGCTAGCTCTTTTTCACCAGGACCATCTCTCCAGGGTTGACACCATTCACAGTAGACTGGGACCTCCCGTATCAGTTATTAATCAAAAAAATGCTTAACCGATTTGTGTATAGGTGTTTTCTCAATTTAGATCCCCTATTCCCAAGTGACTATGACATGTGACAGGATGCTACATAGGACCATCACAAGAAGGAGTGGATAAATTTTCAGGTGTAGATGTAATAGAGGCTTGGTGGGCCCTATTCCTCACTGGTTAATTATTTTCTACTGACAGTTTAAGGCAGAGGAGGGGAAGTTGCTTCCAATTGCATACTCACAAGTGATTCTAACAGACTCCAGAAAACAGATCAGTTTAATGGTTTCCCAGACGAGTCTGGTTAGAGAAAACAAGCCAAAAGTAATGACTCTAGGAGACCTGATAGGGAGAGGGAAGCTTGGTAAGGATGGGAGTGAAGTAAGAGAGGATACAGGTAGATTAGTCAAGATGTATTATACACATCTATAAAACCGTCAAAGAACAAAATTGATCAATAAAATAGTACTTAGCTTTCAGATGGCAAGGATAATGAAAATGGCTACAATGAATACATTTATGGAAACCGTAAACTTTTGTGCACTCTATCTTTATCTGTCCACTGAGTAATTAACGACAAGATTCTTTCCACAGTGTGGCACAACTGGGAAACATGGAGGAGAGAAGGACAAAGCAGAACAGCGAAGGCACTTCAGAGATGACCTTGTGCAAAGCTGCTGCAGAAGGACACAATTCTAAAGGTGACAATGTGAAGGAGACAAATGCCACATTTATTTCCCACACTGAAAAGGCAAATAATGCTCTGTTATTGGTTTTTCCAAGGGAACATTTTCTAGTTTTCACCACTTAATCATAGCTGAACCTCTTACACATACAAAACACAATGTCACGCTTAATTTTTTTGGCCATTAGGAAGACAAATACTCTATAGGTGGTAAGAGCAAAAAAAGATAAAGAAACAATTACATGTTTATGGCATGGGAAATAAACTATCTCTAGCAATCAATGATAATAATTATTATAGAAACTGAAAGATAGAACACTAACTCTAAAATTAGGGGATGATATAATTAATGTTGGAGTTTGATATAATGTCATCATAGCTACCTCAAAAATCAAACAGTTGCCACAATATAAATTAGGCCATTAAACGAGAAGAGTAGGATTTGGCAAGCTTCTGCAGTGTGATACACATCAGAACAACTCACTAAATACACTGCATTGATGATCTGCTTTAACAGTCGTATTATTTTTTTATTTACCAATTTAAATTCAGTCCTATAAAGAAGAGACAGAATCTATACTCAAGCCAAAAAAAGAATAAGAAGGGAGGAGACATTTTTCTCAGGCCTCAGAATGTATTTACTTTGTGTACAAGTTGCTTCACTGGGCTTTTAGGCCACAGTTGTCTCAAGAGACAACAAGGGCTGGAAATTTTCTCTTCTTTAGAAGTTGTTCTTATGATATTTTTGAAAATCCAAATATCTAACTTCTGAAACATTTATTTTGCAACTTGAATGTAGCCAGGCATTTGAAAATGTTTGCCTAATGAAATCTGTGTACTTTTACTTATAAAAAAGCAAATGAACTATTCAAAGGCACTACTTATCTCTCCTGACTGTGCAGTCCCTTGTGTTAGTCACTCCTCTGTGTTGTTATCTGTTTTGTACACACACGTATACAGGAACCCTTTAATATGTTATTCTTTGCAAAAGGTTTCTCCCAAGCCTTATAAACATTAGCAAGCTATCAAGAGTCTTTACTCTCAAGTATGTGATTAGCTTTCTGTCTTTGTAAACCTTCTTCTAACCTAGCTTTAAATCTTTAGTTTACCTTTTATTTCTCCCAGCATTTTAACCAAGTGGTTCCAAAAGGAATTACCTATGGGCTATACAGACCAAGTAAAATGTCTTCTGGCTTCTGGGAACCAAGAGTAACAGCTGTGATTATTTAAGAAGTTCTACACTTTCATCCACTCTGACAACATGAATTTATAACCCCATAGTAGAGCATGCTTAAATCCTAGGAAAGCCAGAGACTATGCCCCTGAAACCAGCTCATACCATTTTACCCCCAGGTGTAGTTAAGCCCTTTAGAGAAGCTACTGAAATCATGAGTGTTACAAGGAGAAATTCCACCAACCTGAGAGCAAGCAGTTACTCCTTTGCAAGAAATAGGAGAAACCTACAGAGCCTCATGCTCATTAATGTTGGCCTTTGTTAGAGGCTCTCTCTCTCTCTCTCTCTCTCTCTCTCTCTCTCTCTCTCTCTCTC
>NW_021604635.1:7457133-7465971 GCF_004785775.1 Grammomys surdaster | reverse complement strand
CTCTCTCTCTCTCTCTCTCTCTCTCTCTCTCTCTCTCTCTCTCTCTCTCTCTCTCTCTGAAACTTTTCTTCACCCCCTCCTTTGGGGATAGTCCCTGTTTACATTTTGTTCAATTTTAAAGATGGGAGTTTCCTTGCCAAGTATCTCAACAGGGAATCAGAACTTATTGCTATGGATCACTACTCTGGCTCAGTGTCCTTTGCCTCTGTCTTCAGAAGCTTCAAGTTTTCTATCTTTCACATGCTGCCATAATTTCCATGGAAAGTGCATATGCTAGGGAGTGAATTCTTTGCATCTTGCTTCTGCCTGGAATTTCTTGGGAGATATGAGAACCAAATCACAGTAGCACACAAAGCACTTAACCCACCTACTGCATGTGGAAGATGTACCTCCACCTGAACCCAGCCATGCCCCAGAGCTCACATAACTCAACCATGAAGGTGTTGTGTGATTGCCAGGATTAATCTAACCCTGGAATATATTCCACTGTGTTCTCTTCTGTGCAGATTACTGCATCCATTTTCCTACTTAGATTTTACTAATATTTTTTCCATAAAAATTTAATTAATCTCTTCTTTTCCATGGTACATAGACCAAAACAAACCTCCCTTTTCATGTACCCATCCCTTTATCAAGCCTGGTTATTGCTTAACTTGATATTGTCTCTTCTTTTTCTCCATTAACTCCACACCTCTCTGAGGATTGGAGTTGGTCACTAAAATAGGAAGCCTACTTATCAAGGTGTTAATTTCCACTGGCTTGTGTCCGCCATGGACTCCCAGACCTAGTACTATTCAGCTCTCAAGTACATCTTGTCTCCTTTGGCTTCACAGTCTCTCAACTTATTCTCATTTATTGAAGAGCTACTACTAAGATCATTACGTTCTTCTTTATTTAAATTCTTTCCTTATGTTTTGCTTATTCAGTGATTCTGGGAAGCAAGTTTAGTCATTTTCTTGACGGTTTCATGTGTTCATCAACTGTGCTGACTTTCACACTTGTCTTACCTCATTGCCCTGTGTTGTGCAGTGGTGCTTATGATCAGTTCTACGTGAGTTGATGGACCAAGATGAGTCTCATTTCTGAAGTCTTCATCTGGGAACTCTCATTTGTCTTGCCACCAACCTTCCAAACTTCAATTTGCTTGCTCCTAGTACAATTATAATTGTAGCCCCATAAACCCAAGTCCGTATCTCCTTACCATTTCTCAATCCAAGATGAGCTAGTTTTTCATCATTATCACCATGGTCTATGAGTATGGCTCCCTTTAGTCTTCACTGCACCGACAGCTTTACTCTGAAAACCTTCTGCCCATACCAACACTGAAAATGTGACCAGAGTAACCTGGAAATACCCCTTCCTCTTCCATCAGAGTTCTTAAGTGAGAATGAAGACAATTGCACGTTGTGGCTACACCACAAATTTCCAATCTCCAACCTTAAGTACTTGTATAATCACAAATATCAGCTACTACAAACATTCTTATGAACCTCAAATCTCACTACAAGTACAAAGGATTTTCATGTTTTAGTTAAAGCACAACAGGCCATAACAAAAAGTGATCTAATTTTCCAGGTTACTGAGTTTTCAAAACCTTGATATTTCAGTTTATACCAATGGGATAAGCAGAAAAACAAATATGGTTAACAACCTACAAACTCTTTTGTTCTTTCCAGACTCCCTCATGCCAGGAAATACAACATGAATCATATTGCATTTCATTTTATTTCCCTAGCTTTTGTACACATACATACACACACACACACACACACACACACACACACACACACACACACACACACATGTCTATGGTTCCCTTAATTCAACACTCTTGCCGAAATTTATCCATGTAGTTTAGTGCAGCTTTATCCTTCCTATTGCTACATAGCATTGGATTTTATACTTTGTTAATCTATTGTACTTTTGACAAACTTCTGATATGAAAAAAAATTAAAAATGCAGTGTTGTAAAATTTTAGTACAGGTCTTAATGAACATAGATGAACATAGTTGGGTATTTCTGATTGCTGTAAACTTGATGGTAAAATTGTTATATGCCTATGAGTTGTAGTTATAACATGTGCACAAAAGTGTGGGTTCATCATAACTAGACACTGACAAAAACACTTCCTGAAGTGAGTATATCAACTGATACATTTGATACAATGCCTTAAAACCTTTGCCCTGCTACACAGGTAAATATATGTGCCTGAGTAATTTATGAACAAGACACTTTAATTTCTGATAGTTTTCTTTCTCTTTTATTTTCTTTTGTTTTTTGTTTCACTTCCTTCTATTTTCTTTCTCCTTCCCTTCTTCCATTCCTCCCTCCCTCCCTCTTTTACTTACTCTTTCTCTCTTCCTCTCTTTCTTTCTTTCTCTCTTTCTTTCTTTCTCTCTTTCTTTCTTTCTCTCTTCTTTCTTTCCTCTTTAATTTTTGAAATGATCTCCCTAACTCACTATGCACAAGAAAGATCTGTGGTGGCTCCATACTGAACTCTTTCTGTTAACTTCTTCTAGTCTGTAGATGATGACACAGCATTACATGTGATTCTTCTTTTGCATTCACAAGTGCTCTACATTTTCACATTTCCTCAATGAATGTGATTAAGTATTTTTATGTCCTTTTTATTGAGGAAGGATTTAAGTTCACATTTATCAAATGTATACTTGAGTCCTTTCCTTGTATTTCTCTATAGCTATGTTATTAGTGATTTGAGAACTTCTCAACATAAACTGATATATATGTTCTATTTTTCCCAATTTCTGTCATCCTTTCATGAAAATGATTTCTGATATAGCAAAACATTTAATTTTAAGTGATTCAGAAAAAAGAGAAATACTGCTTTCTTCAATGTCATAGATAGATAGATAGATAGATAGATAGATAGATAGATAGATAGATGATAGATAGTATAGATGATAGATCGAGATAGATAGATGATAGATAGATAGATGATAGATAGATAGACAGACAGATAGATAGACAGACAGACAGACAGACAGACAGACAGACAGACAGACAGACAGATAGATAGATAGATAGATAGATAGATAGATAGATAGATAGATAAAGAGATGGAAAAAGTCTCCAAAATGTTTGTCTGAAAAAATAGATGGCAGGTATTGGTATTGACCCCAGATAGTTTCTCTTTTATTTGTCAATTACACAAAGGATAGATATTTATAGAGGAGGAAAGAGTTAAACCCATTAAGAGAGTAACATTCCCAATAGGATCCTTGTAATTCAACTTACTATCTCAATATAATCATCTCTTTTTACAAGTTTCAAATATTTTACTATAAAGTATATAATTACTCTAGGTGTTTTCTACTAGATCATTTAGCAGAATACAGGATCTAAATATGGTTGTCCTAATTTGGATGAGTGATGGTCAGTCAGGAGAAAGATATCTATCCTCCACTCTGAGGGTGGTATTGAGGGCTCTACTTAGGGATTTCAAAGACATGGTAAAGAAACATTTGAGTAGAGAGTTGTTTTCAGATTTCTTCATGAGTTGATAGATTTATTATGGTAGTGAATATGAAGGATTTGGATAGAGAAAAACAAGCTTTCAAAACTGATTTAAGACAACAAACAGAAAAATGCATAAAAAATTGCCACGATGGTTGTTTGCCTCATTATTTTAGTAAAGGAATGAACTTTTCCACTTCCCTAAAGATGTATTCATTCTCTGTATCCTTCCTTTCTTTTTTCGGATCACATTCTTTGTTTTCCTTGCTTTTATTTATTCTCAACGTTATCATTCCTACTTTCCCCTCTCTCCTGTGTTTGTTTCAATGAAAATGTATTCACTTCTAAGACGGCTCAGAATCTCCCACTATAGGCACTCTTGGAAAACTCAAGTCACGTTATTAGGTAACAACTAAGTTGCTTTATAGGACACCTTGAGTTTTATAACACCAGTCCTGTGGATCCCTGAGGTTCTTGTGGGTATTAGCATGGTTTAGCTTGTGATGAAATCATCAGTTCGAAGGCTCACAGACATTGCTTTGCAAACTAAGATAGTAAGATCTAAAAACTACAAATTATGGAACAGAGAAATTCATCTCTCTGTCTAACCCAGATCCAAAGTAAAGCCTGGATAGAATTTCAGAGGCACCATTCTGTAATGACTGACAGCATCCAGTGTTGCCTTTGTTGGAACATAAGGGATGGTGGGGTGGAGTTGTCAGACTGAGAAATTAAGTCTCTTTATTCAGTCTTTGTACTTCTCTGCTGATCAACTTCAAGAGAAACTTCTTACCTTTAGAAATGGTCATCAGACTTTACTGTCAGATAAGATCATAGTAAGATCTGTCCTGGAAAAATTCCTACTGGAGACTCCATGCAACAGCACACCTATGCTTCCTAAGTTGCTTTTGACAGTGGCATGAAAATGTTCATTCTTATTGGAATGTTGATTGTTAGCCACTGATGGCTCCTACATGCCTTTCCCTGTCTCTGATCTTTTTAACCACAAACTCAACCAAGTTTATACAAGTTCACTCCCTCTATCACTGGTCTTCAGTGTATTTGATCAAATGAATATGTTTGAAATAATAACTATATAAAAATAATACAAGTAATAAAAGAACTTCATTTAAGATCAAAGTACTATATTCTTTCTATTTGTATGAATATTATATGTATGAACTCATTTACAATCATTATTTAATATTTCAAATTTTGCTATATGTTTATAATGAGATTTATTGTTTCAACATAATTCATAAAATTTATAGTCAATGATTAGGGATCCTTTCTCCCAGACTTGATTAGATCATTATTAACTTTACATAAAATGGTATTGTTAAAAAGCAAATAAATAAAAACCTATAAAAGAAGCAGAATGTTAAGTACCTTTAATTGAGAGATAAGGAAGTAGGGTTGTTGTATACCACCTTCAACACAAAATACTTCTGCAGGATCAATTTTGGTCGTGTATTTATATGTAGAAGTTTGGTGTAATTAACAGTAAGTAACATATATTGGGAGTTGGAGTTGTATGCCAATTATCTGTATTCAGGGGGTGAGGCAGAAGTTCTAAGACAGCCTGTGGTTGGTTTCCAAATTAGCCTAGGTTACAAAGTAAGGTCTTAGCTCATATTGGCTAAAACGAATCAACACAAAATAACCAACACAAATTTTAATGTCAGCCAGTGAAATGTGTAGATGTGCACAGTAAAATTCTGAAAGCCAATACCCCACTGAGGGTGTGCCACCAGGCCTCCTCCATGAGCTTATTACGTGATGGATTATTCATGAAAGAGGATATGTTTCATAATAAACTTGTGAAGCATCCAGTACCAATGCACATTTTCTTTTATCATGAGTTTGTTTATGTATCCATGTGTGTTCATGATCACATGTCTCTACCTTTATGTGGAGGCCAGAGAGATAACCACTGATGTTCACTTTTTTCTTTTTTCTTTCTTTTTTTTTTTCCTGAGACATGGTCCCTCACTAAATCTATAACATACCAAGCAGCTAAGGTCTTTTTTCCTGGCCAGCAAACCCTAGGATCATGCTGTGTCTCAGATCTCTAATTTGAGAATTAGAAGCACATAATCTCTCAACAGCCTTTTACATGCAGGTTCTGAGTTAAATTTCAGACCCTTATAAAGGAACACAATTACTTTAACAAAAAGACCCATCTCTGACACACCCGTTCACATTTTAAATGTTAGCAAATCTTGGAGTTTTTTTAAATAAATGAATAAATATTACTACTGATATTTTCATCCCACATTGTAGCATAATACCTTTTGCATCTCACAGTGTGCCTGACCCAGTGCAAAAAAACAATAAATAAATAAATAAAACAGTTTTAGAGATAGGATGCTTGGGCAACAACACTTTTTATTTCTTGCTTACATTCTATCAGAGTAGGCAAGACCACCTTCTTTCTGGCATTACACACTTTTTAGCCCAATTATATAGAAATCATGTCTCTTCTTATTTTTTGTACATTTAGTGATGCCTCATTAAGGCTGTTTTAAATTCTACAACACATCCTATCTTTAAAAAGAGGTCATTCAAAATTTTAACCTTATCCCATAGTAATACCTAAGTAGTTTATTAATTAAAATTGATAAGTTACCTAATTTAAGAAAAATAACTAACATTAGTATACAAATTATACTGATGTCTTAGAGCAAATCAGGCCTCAAGCTAGTCTTATTTGATGGACAGTTATCTGATTTTCTTTCTACAGCAATCTATCTATATGCTCAAGAGATGTGATGATTATTGTTTTACTACCATTATCTAAAAGAATAAAATATGAATACCATTTTATACATTCCTGCCCTCTAAGAACATTAATATTTAAACATTATTAAATATTCAATAGCTTAATTCCATAGCTAGATTTTTTTTTAAAGTCACTGATTCTTAGGCATGCCAAGCATTGAATAGACAATGGCTGAACCAGAATCATCTATGAGGAGAGAAAAATAATCTGAAATTAATCACTCCAGTTCTGCAATAATATTGCATATAAATGAAACACAATTAATTCAATTTACTTTATGAGCGGCTGCTTAATTTTAGAACAGGCTACTATATCTTAGAGACAACTGTCAAGAGGTCTGAAAAACTAACAAATCAAAGATAACATCAAGCTCCAAGATATAGATAAGTGGAAATGAACATACAAGACTAAGCAGAAAGGGACATTCCATCAGCAACATCAGAGGAGATATACTGTTGTCCTTTCTAGCAAAGAAAATTTCGAGATTTCAAAACCAGTACGGTAGAAACAAAATGATCATCTCAGTTAACTTAATTATCTTTTTTAATATGCTAATTTATGAATTTTGAAAATGTCTCCTTTTAAGAAAATAAGATTAGATTAATATAAATATTTATTAAGTAAATATAGATAGTGAGTAACAACAATGCATTATTTTGCAACACAGTGAAATTTTCATCATTTCTCTTTTCACTGTTGGGACTTAAAGATTATACTAGACAAATATTTTTTAAATTTTTTGAATTCTAAAAACCTACTTTATAATATTTATTCAATACAAGTGATAGTAGAATTAGAACAAGTACTTACGTTAAATTTATGAGAATAATAGGTACTTTTTATATAAGTATTTCCATGGTTTTTGTAAATGCTATTGGACAGTTCATTATGCCCTGGAAGTATATTTGTGCTGTGCTGTATCCAACAATCAAAGTCAGTGAACCATAATTATGTTTTACTTTAGATTGTCATTTAGAGTAAAACAACTAAATAAAGTCTACCTATAATTAAAATTAATATTCTTGTGAATTTCAAGACTCTATTCCTTATGAGGTTACATCAGTGAAAAATAACAATGAATACCTACAATATGCAGTTACATTCTGCTTTTTGTTAACACTCTATTTTGAAAATGTCTTCACTTATTTAATAGATTTTTTTAAATGCATACCTTAAAATATATAATATTTCATCTAGAAGCTTGGCTAAGATTATAGACTTTTTGATATTTGTGAATGTCTGTTATCCCTAATCTAAACCTACATATTTTAAAGTTTCCTGAGCATGCAAACTTTTGTCCTAACATTCCTTGAAAGACTCTACACTGTCAACTTTCAGAAGATGTCTGGGTTCTGTCTCCAGAGCTATTAATGCATAACATGAATTTTCATTGTGGTCTATTCTGTACACTGCTTGGTATATTGCTTTTCACTTCTAACATACATGAATTAATTTTACTTTAAATTTCTTTGTAAAACACCAATAAACATATGTTTTACATATTTGCTTTCATTGCTCTTGATTTAAGTCTCTGTATTTTGTTAGAAAATCTAGTTGAGGATATATAAGTTTAATGACTTGCTAGATTAGCAGATGGAAAATATGTTCAGCAGATGAAGACAAAGTTCATAAATAAAGGAGTGGATTCCATTTAGGCCAGTTAAGGTTTAGATGTTGAATAGCTTAGACTACTTTTTAACACTGAAAATAAAACTGTTTGCCACAAAATCAATGTATTATCCACGGTTTCCAGAATTATCCAAACTTCCTCTTAAATGTGATATAATTTTTAATACTTAATATTTCCATTAGCAATCTATGTAAAATGCTGTTTCATTTTATAATTTGTTTATGCATTACAATGTTCTAAATTGTTCAAGATTTCCCCCTCTAAGTCACAACAGCTTCCATGGTTCTGCTCATCAAAACACTGAGGTTTTCACATTACTGTATCAAAGATACTCTGCAGAGGAGTCGAGTGTATAGCTAAGGAACAGGGCACATTTGAGGCCCTGGATTGGAGGGGCCATCATTTCAAAAGAGAGAAAAAAGCCTGAAGAAAGAATGTCAAACTTCTGTAAAGTCTTTTTCATGGCTGTAATAGAGTAGGCATTTGTTATCTATTCCATAGTAATAGGTAATGCTGGTGAAACTTAGTTTCTTGTTCTCTTCAGACATAGCTGATTGACACTAATACAGCTGTCACTAGCTGCAGGTCCTGCTCTTCTGAATTAAAAAGTTTAACTCAGACTGGTTAATTTTTATTCTATGTATCTTGTCTAGTTTTACTCTCCAAAGAAGGTCTTTCTTCTCTTGAACCTACTTTATTGATTTTTCTCTTTCTACCTTTAATTTTTCTTTAGTCTTTTCATTCACAAAACTTTGGAGGGCACTGTATAACTCATTACAATGTGATGTAGATTTTCATGTATTTATATTCTCAGTTCTATCTTTTCAGATTTATTTTGTATTTTAAACTTTATTGGACT
This sequence comes from Grammomys surdaster, assembly GCF_004785775.1. NCBI lineage: Eukaryota > Metazoa > Chordata > Mammalia > Rodentia > Muridae > Grammomys > Grammomys surdaster. The sequence goes on along the minus strand of NW_021604635.1, from coordinate 7,457,226 downwards.
TGAGAACACCTTTCTCTCTCTCTCTCTCTCTCTCTCTCTCTCTCTCTCTCTCTCTCTCTCTCTCTCTCTCTCTCTCTCTCTCTCTCTCTCTCT
>NW_021604635.1:7447164-7457033 GCF_004785775.1 Grammomys surdaster | reverse complement strand
TCTCTCTCTCTCTCTCTCTCTCTCTCTCTCTCTCTCTCTCTCTCTTTTCTTTTTTGGAAGATTCTCCTCGTTCCTTACAGGCTTGATCATTTTTTTTCTAAGCTCCTTCACTATACTACAAAAATAATTAGATGAAGATCTTGCTCTCTTCAGTCTTCCTTTATGTGTTCCACTCATAGGTTGATTTCCTGGACTATTTGTATGGGGTAGTAGTTAATTCCCACAGATCTAAGGAGTGTCCGGCCAAGTTGATGCTAAATTTGATGTGCTTTCCTGCTAGCAAGTGAACTTCTAATATCCTTCTTCAACAGTCCTGCCCACAGCACATAAACTTGAGTTTACTCTTTATATCTTTTTCAAAGAGTTGTAATAGTTTATCTATTTCCATAGAACGATGCTGCTGCTCACTTATTACGTGTTCCAATCATTCATCCAACATTTTATTCTTTTTAAATTTTAAAATGATAATAATAATGATGATAATAATAATAATATTTTAACTGCACAAATTTATGAGGTACATTATAGCAATTCAATACCTGTATATAATATACAAAGACCAAGTCATTAGAGTTAAATCATGATTCTAGTCAGTTAAGTATCACGTCACCATGATAGTGCCTCCTTCCCCTATACGATTACATTCCGTTCATTCCCAGTCTACTCCTTTTATCACTGTTGGGATTCTACATCTCACTTCAACAAAATGAGGATAAACTTCATTTTTCCTCAACATCTGCCTTAACGACAATCGCTTTCCCAGATCTGTAGGCACACCCCACTTCATGCTTACTTTGCCCCTGGGAGTGTTTTCTTTGTTTTCATCTAACACTATTTTCAACATTGGTCCTCGCACACTGTAGGTGTTCACCTTAGTCGTTCTTACCATGAGTCCTGGCACACAACTGAAGAGTACCATCCCTGTAAAGAACTACTACAGTCTGTTGCACTGGAGAGTGAGAACTATCAAAGCTTCTTGGGTTCACCTACTAGTCCTTGTGCTAGCTATTTCATATTAAATTATTTGATTCATGATATGTAAAATAAATATATTTTTCTCTATATCACCAGCTTCAAAACCACATAGTTACTCTACAACATTCCAATCTACACTCCATACTTATAATGAGCAAAGCAATCCTTTAGGTACTAGATGATTCAATTGTTAATAGCCACATTGGATATCACATCATAGTTCTCATAGGTTTTACATCTCCTGTGTTGTGTTTTATGCTGTAATATATTTCTTTATACTTTAATTAGTATCTATATATATATATAATGTAAAAAGTCCTGGGACAGTCCTTTTCAGATGTCTAGGTGTTGTTTTGGCCTGGATACCATGGAAGAATGTATAGGCTTGGAAATGGGATGAAAAATAATAAGCTCTTATTTTTTTCTTCACTAAGTTACATGTCATTGTAATTTTTATAACAGATTTATCTCTTAAATTTATTTACTAATTTGTTTATGTTGAACAATAATTTTGTTATGGTTAGAATGATAACATATTCACAAGTTAATATGAAAATAATTAATGTATCAATATATATTGTGACCGTAGTACATTTGAATTCTATTTAACTATTTATTTAAGAATATTATGTCTCTTCATCTATTTACTCTCAACCCCTTTAACTACTATGAATTATTTTTAGAAAGGGTCTGTGTGCTTTATTTACACAATTCACTTATTATATCATTAGGTATATGATATTTTGAAATATTTTTGAAACTACTTTTGTCTATCAATGAAAGCTAACATTTAAAAAATTAATTGAAAGGTGCTTCTTTAATAAACCTTTAATATTTACAATTTATCTTGTATGATATTTCTTAATTGACATTTAATTTGGAATTTTGTAAACTTCCTTCTTTAACAGTGCTTTTATCAATGCTGACTGCTGCAATTACTGGCTTCTCCTCCCAGAACAGCGCTGACAGTATTAATAGTACCACCAATTCTTGTTCATGGATTTAATAGAAATAACTTTTGTATTTCAAGGATATGTATGACGCTGTCTTTGACTTCAATAGAGAACATTTACTGTAAAGGCAACTTTTCTCTTCCATTAGTATATTGCTACAATCTTGAAACAAGAATTTATTGTTAGACTCTATCAAAGTGTCTTCTTGAGTTTTTAGAAAGTAGTATTTTTCTCTTATTGATTACATGCACTATAGATAATCATAGCTGACCTAACACAATTTTTTTCTAAAATAAATTTTACCTGGATATAATAATAATAATAATAATAATACATTTTAAAAAGTGAAATGCAGTTACAAAATTGTGTTTACTTTTTTTTCTTAGCTTTTTTATTGGATATTTTTTTATTTACATTTCAAATGTTATTCTCTTTCCTGGTTCCTCCCAAAACCCCCTATCCCATTCCCCCTCCCTTGTTTCTATGAGAGTGTTTCTCCATCCACCAACCCACTCTTGCCTTCCTCCCCTTGAATTCCTCGATACTGGGGCATCAAACACTCACATGACCAAGGACCTCTCCTATTGATGCCCGACAAGACTATCCTCTGTTACATATGCAGCTGTAGCCATGGGTCCCTCCATGTGTACTCCTTGGTTGGTGGTTAAGTCCCTGGGAGCTCTGGAGGTCTGGTTGGTTGATATTATTGTTCTTCCTATGGGGTTGCAAACCCCTTCAGCTCCTTCAGTCCTTTCTCTAACTCCTCCATTGGGGACCTCATTGGGAAACCCGTGCTCAGTTCAATGGTTGGCTGCGAGCCAACCTTTGTATTTGTCAGACTCTGGAAGAGCCTCTCAGTAGACAGCTATATCAGGCTCCTGTCAGCATGTACTTCTTGGCATCCACAATAGTGTCTGGGTTTGGTGACTGTATGGATCCCCAGGTGGGGCAGTCTTTGGATGGCCTTTCTTTCAGTCTCCACTCCATACTTCTCCGTATTTGCTCCCATGATTGTTTTACTTTCATGATATTCTTGAAATGTTTAATAACCATAATAAGATGTTTAACAAAGCAAGGTGGTATGGTTTTAAACAGTTTAAGGGAGACTAATATACAGAAAGATGGTTTCCAATTACCTGAAAACCATATTTTCTAAATATCCTGCATCTCATACTTTTGGAGATAATTATTTAATGCTGTACTTTTAATATTTTGTTCTAAGTTAGAAGAATAAATTTTATACATTGCATTGATTTTGTGCTATGCTGTCTAAATAGGTCTCCAGTTTGCGATAGCTATTCTTGGTTGTCAAAGTGACCACATGTAGAATTGCTTAAAACCCAAATGTCTTGGCACATCTGTGAGGGATTTTTTTTCTCTTGATTATATCATGTGAAGTGAGAAGACCTATTCTTATTTGAACCCCTGAGGTGTGATGATTCTCTTCTAATCCAGATCTTTGAAGTGAGAAGGTCTACCTTTAATATGGACCTTACTTATTGCTGGCAGCCTATATAAATGATATGGAAGAAGGAATCTCTTTATGCTGATTTGATCTCACTTGTGATAGCAAGCCCATTTACTTCTAGTCTTGTGTGCAGAATTACTACTGGAATCTTCAGCCTTCTATCTATAGGAATCCGTTTTTTGATTAGCTAGACCATAGCCTATAAGCCATATATATTATATTTTTATAATATATTATTTTATAATATTATGCATTATTAATAGATAATCTATTATATATTACATGTATATTATACATAATATTATTAGAGAATAGCATATTATTTATATTATTATTAATGATGTTGTGATTCTATATATATACATATATGTATACATATGTACATACATACATACATGCATAATACGTTTTGTGGTGGCCAACTAACTACTGGTGGGCATGGGTCTTGAGTGGTTAATATTCTCATCATGTCTTCATTGGAAAAACTAATTTGTTATTTTGTAAGTATACACCAACTGGCCATCGCATCTTGGTTAGGAATCATAGCTCATGTCCACGTCCCCGTTTCAAATCTGGTATCCTGTTTTGCTTGAATCTGTTTAGGGCCTGGCCATGCTGCCATAGTCTTTGTGAGTTCACATGTGTGTCGCTCCTGTTGTGTCTGGAAGACATTATTTCCTTGGTTTCATCCCTCCCGCTCTGGCTCGTAAAACGTTTGCATCTCCTGTTTCACAAAGTTGCTTGAACTCTAAGGAGAGACTTTAGTAAGATATCCTATGTAGAATTGACTGTTCCAAAGACTTTGTCTCTCTCTGCACATCTTCTTTTCCAATAGTTTCTTTGAGTTTAAAACATCTTAATTGGAGCATGCAAGAGCTAGACTAGTCTTCATGTGGGTCCCCGTTACAAAATGAAAAAGGTCTTTGAGAGTCAAGATCAAGGCATAGTCACTGGATGTCTTTTCCCTACCTGGACTGCCTAATTGGGCCTCAGTGAGAGGAGGTGTACCAAAGTGAGGTGGTACCCAAAGAGGGCTTCCCATCTCTGAGGACAAGGGGAGGGGGAATAAAGGGAGAGATTTGTAAAAGTGGGACTGGGAAGAGTGGAGGGAGGGCAGCTGTCCTCCCTCTGTAAAGTGATAAATAAATAAATAAATAAATAAATAAATAAATAAATAAATAAATAAATAAATTTCCTGAAAAAAAAAGATCCTGACCATTGTCTCAAAAGGATTATGTTTCATTTTTCTCTGACTCAAGAGCTTCGGATAGTGTTTTAGCTAACTTTTTTACTCTACCAGGAAAACATTTCCTAATGTCTCCATTTAAATTGTAGAACTAACAATGAGGAGAGCAAAAGGAATCCAGAGAGAAGGTATTTCTCAGGTGTCTATAGTTCTTTGTCTAGGTAAAGTCTCCATGAGGTACATGTCTTCAACAAACCCTGGTTTTATTTTAAAAGTGATCTTATTATGATTCTAGTAAATCCTCCATGCTTTCTGAGTATTTTTAGGTGAAACAACACTTTTGGACAAAGCACCTATAACAACAGATTAAATGAGCATTTCATTGAGAATTTTGCAAAAATATCCAGGCAACAGCATCTACACCAAGATTTCTTCCCAACTCCCAAAATTCTGTTCTCCTCAGGTATCAGAAAAAAAAAATCATCCTTTCCTGTATTAGTTGAAGCAAATAATATGATTTGGAAAAAGCATTAGCCTTTGCAAGCTCCTTCTTGTTAATTGCTGTCTTCTACTAATAGCAATGTATCTGGATTTGTAGGATATTAAGAAAAGGGTCTACTTCCCACCTCCGAGTCTCTTTTCTTTTCACTATGTACCACTGAATCTAGTCTCCCTACCACTCATCACATTAGAGTTTTCCAATACTTGATGCTGTGGATTGAGTGAGAAATGTCCCTGCAAAGACTCCTGTGTTAGAAGATGAGCAATGAGCTGAATGGATTGACGAGGAGATTGGAAGGCTGTGATGTCATCGAAGGATGAGTCCTTTGATGGAGTCGTAGTACTGCGGCATTATTGGGAGGCAGTAGGAAGGAAAAGTAGAAATAGAGGAGATGAAGCAGCTCACTAGAAGGAATGTCCTTGAGGGTATAACTTGTTTTGGTCTCTTCCTGTCACTCTTTTTTTTGTTTTCCAGAGTCCATTGAGGAAATCAGCTATGTTCCACTGTGCTCCCTTTGAAATGACCTGATCACAGACCCAGGTGACCACAGACTGAAACTTCTGAAACCTTAAGCCAAAATAATCTCTCCTTCTTTTAAATTGTTTCACTCAGATAGTTGTCATTATGGCCAAATGGCATCTATAAAGCATGGCATACATTTTTTAAAAGAAATATTTAAATAAAAATACATGAGTATAAGAAGCCACACAATAGAATGTCATACTATTCTTTTAATAGCTGGACACTGGTAAGAATGTTATAAGCCGATATAGTCAAATTAGAACAGATTGGTTTTTGAGCTTAAATAAAAAATGACTAGCTGATATCATAGTTTCTTTGCTTAGTAAGTCTATTTTTCCTAAATGAGTTTCTTCATATTTTAGAGAGAAATATTCATGGAATATATAATAACATCCATATATTTTATGAAGAATGAAGAACATAATCTTTGTAAAATGTTTAACAGATTTTAATCATCCTCCACAAATTGTGCTGGTGTGATAATGGTGATATTGTTGATTAATAAAAAGTCACCTCATTCGGTTATCTCTACATTCTTAATAATTTAGAGAAGGTAAGTTAGAAAACACTTATATCAGCCGGGCGGTGGTGGCGCATGCCTTTAAACCCAGCACTTGGGAGGCAGAGTCAGGTGGATTTCTGAGTTCGAGGCCAGCCTGGTCTATAGAGTGAGTTCCAGGACAGCCAGGGCTTCACAGAGGAAACCCTGTCTCGAAGAAGAAAAAAAAAAACACTTATATTATAATGTATCCTTGTTTAATTTAGATTGTTCAATGGGACATATAATTTTATATATGCATAGTATCCTTCCTTATGTTTTAAATATTTTTCTACTCACCACTTTCTAATTAATAGACTCTTGCTTTAATTTTTATGCTAAATGCCTACCATAACTTGGATGCAGATTATGCTATAGCTGGTCTAGTAATACTTAGCAATGTTCGAATTGTCTAATCAAGAGTTCTCTGGTGACTGCAATTATAGTCCAGGCTTTCCTACCAGGAAATGGGCTGTGCTGAGACAAATCATAATATGTCTGGCCTTACCTCTTTCATTTGTAAAATGGGACTGACAGAGATTCTCTGTTAAATGTCTCTTTTTTTGGTTCTACATAGATTATGATTAGGACTTGTCATTCCCAGATACACAGTACTGCCTTTGCTAATAAGGTGATTTGCATCCAATGTCTATCAATATATCATTTTGTATTTCTATGTTGATGTCCTTCAAATCTCTCTGAATAAGTACTAGCTATTAGTAGATAGCATCTCCCCAGTAATGTGCAGGTAATAAACCTGTAGTTTAACCCACACACTCATTAACACAGTTTACCAAGGCATTCAATAACAATATTTCTTTAGACATCTTCCTCCCTATTTTTTGTAGATATCACATTAGTTAATTCTGACATCAATGGACATCATCGTTCTCACCAAATATCATAATTTATGATCGCAATAATTACACTTCTCTTAAAGGACATCCAGAAATTATACAGCCTTTGCTATAAGAAGGAAAAAGCCCATGAAAATTGGGTATTTCTCTATTTTTATTTCAATAATATTTTTGTTTATATTCCATATAAATAACTTATACCTTATTTCAATGAAGTGAATAGCTAATTGTTATTTAAGAATATTATGAGGTAGGATATTTTATTTATATTTATTTTATGAATATTTTATGAATATTTATTTCATGCTTTATTTTACTGGTTGTATTTGATGAAATTCTTATTATGAAATTGTATAGACTTTTTTTTCAGTGGTTTCTCTCTACTCACTTCTCTTCTACAGTTATCATCATAGTCTATTATCTAGTCTCTATTCTCAATAAAAGGAATTTAATAGAGATTCTTATCATGGAGAATTCTTTATAGGACTTGATATCAGAATCTTTAGAAATATTTCATTTGTAATTAGCAACCCCATAGACAACATCCTGTGTAACTAAAAAATTAATTTAAAATTTGGAGATCTATTTCCTTTACCTTGTGGTACTATAATTTGATTACTGTATTTACAATTATATTTTATATCTTTAGCATAGTGATCAATGTAGGACCTGAAGCAATCCATTAACAACTTGTCAAAATCTGTACCTGGGCAGATGGCAACATTGATCCTTATTCCTATTTCCAAGAGCCCTGGAACTATCCAGTGAAGACTTGCAGAGCAACAGAGGTGTCAAGACAGCTCACAGCAGTGTCCTTCTCCTCCTGGAACCACACTCAGTTTTGGTTCCATCTCAAGTTTCCATGTACCTTGTCTTTCCTTTTCTGTAATTACCACACACTTTATTAACAAATTCTATTTGGTTAAAACACTTGGGACTTTGCTAGCCTCCGCACATCTTTTGCAATAATAATAGCAAAATATTCCTGCTTTTTTTCCAAGACTTTTCTCTCCTTTATGAGTTCTGCCTGTTCATTTGTTCCCAGAAATAGCAGTGACATTACAGAAAACTTTATAACTTACTGTTTTTATTTTAACTTTCGAGAAAAATATGTAGATATCTTACACAGTTGAATTTTTCTTTGTAAATAAAACTTTTTAGATCTTGTTTTCGTGGAAGAAACACAGATTACATGTGTTTTCTTTCAAATGCAAGATTACACACCATTCATTTTATGATTAAACCTGTGGTAAGCACTTAGGAAAGTGTTGGAAGCCACTATATGTTAATTTTAATATGTTAATTTTAATTCTTAATTTACTTACTTTTTAATGAACTATATTTGAAATTTTTGGTTACTGAATAGTAGGTTTTCATATGGCTTTTCCCCTGTCACTTTCGTTTTGTTTACCTCTCCCTTCCTGATCATCAAATCTCCTATTTCTCTATTCACACTGTCCCTGGTTAATCATGTCTACTCCAAGTGTCTCTTATCTCTACTTTTATACTTTCTACTAATCACTCTTATCAATTAAAGTATCCTCATACCAAGGCCAACTTCCTAGCTCTCTAATTGTTACAGGTGTTCCATGTTCACCATATTCTGTTTTGATTTGAATTTGGTATCCACCAATTAAGGATGACACACAGTGTTTATTTTTCTATGCCTGGGTTCTGAATTCAATTTAATTATTTCCAATTTCATTCTCTTACCTGAAAATTTCACTCTTGGTTTTAATAGAAGAATATTTCAATCATTATCAACTCATTACCTAATAGATATGTAGACTGTTCCCATTTCTTAAAATAGAACAGCTATAAATATTTCTGTAGTAGGATATGAAGTACATTGTTTATATTCTAAGATTTGAAACAGCTAGATCATATAGTAGGTCTATCTTTAGATTTTTATAAGGAATTCCCATAATGATTTCCTTAGTTGTTGTGGTGGTTCGCATTCCCATCAGTAGTGAACAAATATTCCTTTCCCCCATATTATGAACAGCATTCACTGTCATTAGATTTCTTGATGATATCCATTCTGACTTGAATGAAATTAATTTTCAAAGAAGTTTTAATTTGCATTTCATTGATGGCTGATGAAGGTACTTACATTTGTCAAATTGAGGCCATATTTCACAGGTGAACACTGTGCTGTTTAGAAAGTTCTTAATGTTGCCTGTTTGTTATAGTACACACCTTCTAGTAGACTCAGAGTCTTAGTCTTTATTCAGGTTTTTGATCCATGTAAGATAATTTGACTTTTGTGCAGGGTGAGAGATAAGGATGCAGTTTCCTTTATCTACATGTTGACATCTAGTTTTTCCTAAAACACTTCTTGAAGAGATAGTCTTTCTCCAGTGTGTGTGTGTGTGTGTGTGTGTGTGTGTACATGCATGTGTGTGTGTGTTTGTGTGTATGTATGTATGTATGTATGTATGTGTCTTTTACTTCTTTGACAAAACTCTGATTGCTCTTGTTTCATGATTTAAATTTGATTCTTTGATTTAATTCATTGTCCTAGTTATCTATATTTGTCTATTTGTCAGTACCTTATTTCTCTTATTAATTTAGTTCTGTAGTGGATAGAGTATGGCTAATTTACTTCTTGTGTTCTTTAATTAAAAAGAATATTTTCACATCTTTGTGCATTTTTTTGCATTAATGTGGATTCCTAAAGTAGAATTGATAGGTGAAATCAAGAAATTTCTCAAAGGTGTTTGATAGATATTAAAAGAATAGCTTTTAAATCTCTTGTGCTCTAGCACAGATCTAAAAGACATACTTAACGTATTTTTAATTTTTTCTTTCCTGTTCAGATATATCTAGATCTTCCTCCCTCCCTCCCTCCCTCCCTCCCTCCCTCCC
>NW_021604635.1:7406698-7447064 GCF_004785775.1 Grammomys surdaster | reverse complement strand
CTGAGATTAAAGTCCTGCACCTCCATCATCCAGCTAGACAAATTTTCTTTATCTTTCTCACTTACTAAATTTTACTTCCAAGAGTCATGCCGTTTGTAACTCATTACAGCCTTCATATCATCCACTGAGTATAGCCACTTTTATCATAGCTCATTTATGCAGACCTAAGATTTCAGTCCTTACAGTGATTGATTTAGCTGCCTTCTTTGCAAGATTACACATTTTCCTATCAGCTCTCTGATCAATTCATTACCCAATATAGAATCAGATTTCCTTGAAATTATCTCTAATAAAAATTTTCACATCTACTTCTCTCAGGCCTGTCTTGATTTTTGTTTGTTTGTTTGTTCGCTTGTTCTCCCTCTTAAGCACTCACTCAGACAAGACGTTACTTCTACATATATGGTCTGCATTGCTATATGCTCATTGTTCTTCACAGAAAATCTGTACAGCTCTTAGCATGTACATCGATGAAGTTATTCTCATTATCCTGTTCCATGTATGTCAATCAGTTGTGTGTGAACTCAGCATTCTTATCAGCTCTGACACTTTAACTCTGTTTAAATAGATGCATTGTTCTGACCAGGCAACAAACCCTCTTACACCTGATTCACTGATACTACCTCCACACCACCTAAAGGTCAACAAAGTATTGCACATGAAAAACACTTCTGGATTGAAATGCCCAGTACCTACTTAATAATATATCGTGACTGTCTACAATCTCAAGATGCCAACTTCTTAAAATTAATGTCATCAGTTTTCTCTTAACTAACTTTAAAAGTAGCATTGATCTCAATGATTTCTATTATTCAATGAATATTAAGACTGTTTATAAATATTTAGTCAACCAATAGAGAACAATCACTAAGTTCTTTAATTTTCAGGAGCTAAATATACTCATTTATTTATTGTATTTATTAGAAATTTAGAGTAATACAGTGATCCTAAGTATCTATCATAAGTATGATTAGTGACTTATATAACCATACAATAATTACCACATTCTTACAAATTTGCATTTAACATATTTAATCTAATATTCTAATGTTTTAGTATTGAGTACTTACCATGAACATAAGTTTATTTGATTCTGATATTTACTTAGAATAAACTCATAAAATCGAGTAGATAAAGGAAAGGGAAATAATTTACCTAAGATTTTGCAATACCTAATTTAAATGGATTAACATTCATTTCAGACGTTGTTATACTTATGGGAAATTCATTAAGTAGTAGAATGACTATTTTCAGTGCCTATTTTTTTTTCTTTTTTGCCTTGGGCTCTGTTAGCCAGAAAATATTGTTAGGTTCATGTATCTAAACTTGTCATGTACCTGATGTTCTTAAAGGATCTCAGTCATTGTTTGCACCCTTTTAAATTTTGAAATTTTTCTTTGGTAAAGTGGCTTCCCAGTTCTAATTCAGAGGATCATGGTTGTTTTACAGGAGCGATGATATTTAACTATAATGAGATGTACCTGTGTAATATCTGTTTGTCTTTAAATTTCTTCTACTCAATATATAATTTGAGCATCTATCAGAACCATTACAGCCTAGTTACCTAGCTATATTTTTGTTCTCGAAGAAAATAAGAGAACCATTCTTAATAATACCAACAATAACAATGCTGATACCCTGTTTTAATTATTGAATTTTTATTGTTAGCCTTCGGAAGTTATAAAGAGTACCTTTAATTTTTCTGATAAGTTCAAGATTTCACTGAGACAGTTATTTCTGGAATTAGAATTTCTTTCAAGTGCTTCCTTTCAATTTGTTGAAATGAAAAGACATGAGAATATCATTTTACTGGCTTTGTAGAGATGTTCCTTCTAGATCATCCTGACATTTTGCCTCACCAGAATATCAAATGCCTATCTTGTGGATCTTCACAGAAATCAGAGGTCAAGAGTAGAGGCAAATAAATGAACATGGACAGGAAATACACAAATTACTTGTGTCTCAGTGAAAAGTAGCAATTATGTGTATTTTACACTAGTTTTATGGTTTTTTGTGCAATAGTATCTCTGAAGGTGGGTGACTTGTCCTAGCTTGAGTCTGACAGAGATATATAAAGCATGAATCTTAAAATTTCAATAAAATAAAATACATACTAACTCAGTCCCACTTTTGCTATGTTTCTTTCATTTTACTGACTGTTCAGAAAGCAATACTAACAATATGCACGATAACTCCCCCATGCCTCTTCTTCAGTGTACTACCTTGGCATGCCTGCAATATGAAATGGCTGTAGTACAAGCTTAAATACAAAGGACAGGTTTGAGAAGACTGCCTAACTATATGCATCACACTGAAAGTGATTTCTAGAATTTATATTTCTATAGAAGTAATGAAAGTGAGTGAACGTGATCCTCATTTAGAGATCTAATTCAGTTAGATGGGCAGAGGACCTAATCAAGAAAATGATTTTAAGTATCACACATGTATCACATAAATAATCACTTTAACTATCACAAAACAACACATATACATATAACAGAATTAATAAAGGCATAAACAAAGAATGATTAGATGTATAGAGTTTCAGGGAAAATAAAAATGTTTCATAAAAATTTACTTATTATCAACAGTTAGTATTTGTCTATAATTCAAGTTTCCTTACACATCCTGCATTCTTATTTCTTAAATTTTCTACACATGTTCTTGTGACTTCAATCATCTTGCTAAGATGATTATTGGGTCTGTATTTGTTCTTTAAGATGCTTATTTTTTCATTGTGAAACTATATTCAGCTCAAATTTCTTCACAATGATAGCTCTCATGTTCAAGTGGCACACCCACACAGATATTTGTTATCTTTTTTTATCAACTAGATCCATCCCAGGATGTGGAGAGTGATATTTCATTGTGTTTTTTTTAATTTATATTTTCCTACTGACTAGTGAAGCTGACCATTTAACTACATGGAAAATACATGTGCTCAAAAATAGTCACCTGGAGACTCCCTTCAGGGAAAAGAATTCCTAAGCAGCAAGAGACATAGTTCTATTCGGTGATGACAAGCCTAGATAATATTCCAACCATCTGAAGATAAGGTTTCTATAAGTAAACCAAAAAGAACACTTGGCTTATAATATGGTGTCTAGATGGTTACATGTGACATGATCATATAGATCTTTCTCAAGTCACAGCAGATCATAGACCATATTATGTAGCTTCTTCATTTGTGGAAGAAAGAATATATATATATATATATATATATATATATATATATATATATATATGCAATCTATCATATATATGTACATATTTAAGGAATATAGATAGATGATAGGTAGCATGTACATAGAGATAATAGAAAGACATAGAGGAATAGATAGATGATAGATACATGATGAACATATAGAAAGACAAATAGATGATAGAAAGATAAGTAGGTAGGTAGATAGAGAGTTAGGTAAAATTTTAGTCTGTTTTTTATTGTTTGTTGAAATACTATGATCAAAATAAACTTGAGAAGGAACGGTTTTATTTTGCTTATGCATCTCTATGATTGTCAATTATGAAGCAAAATCAGGACTAGAACATGGAAACAGTAGCTGATGCAGATAATGGGAAAGCCTTTCTACTGGCTTGCTCACTCTGGCTTGTTCATAATGCTCTGGACCTACCAGATGTCACACTGCCCACAGTAGGACAGGTCCTCCCATGTAAATCATTAATTAATAAAAGGCTCTGTAGAATTAAAAGCAGGCAATCTAATAAAGACATTTTTGTAGTTGAGGTGCCATTTCTCAGATAACTGTAATTTGTACCAATTTGAGAAAAAAACTAACCAGGAGGACAGAAAGTAATATAATCTCCCACAGAGCCCTCTCCCTGATCTGAATGGTGAGTACATACTAGTGGAAGGGACACATTAAAGTGATATATCGCTCACTCTATTTTAATGAAGCTAAGAATATAGAAGCCTAGGGTTCTATAACTTAATGGTTCTCTCCCAAAATTGTGTTGTTTGATTTCAAGAATGAAATTATCTAAACATAAAAATTCCCTTACTAATATAGAATATCATAAGGGTGTAGTACTATCTGAAAACATAATCTTATGAGCCTGTCATTTGGCAAGACTCAATCTTCTATCACGAACACACCAGAAAGAACATAGAATAAGTGATGAAGAGAGTCAAAATAATTTTAAAAAATAGAAACTTAAAGGAATTAAAAACAACAGCAAAAGCAGATGAAGCTACCTGGATGAAGCAGAAGTGGTAAATAATGATCTTCTGGCTGGGATGAGGTATGGGTTAGCTTCCTCCTTCTTTATTTTAGCTTATTGTTCAAGAGTGTGTAGTCTATCACGGAAGGGAAGACATTGACAAGGCAGTGAGAAACTAGCATTATATCTGCAGTCAGGAAGCAGTACCTAAATAAGAGGACCAACCCAGCTATAAAACCTCAAGAACTGCCCCTCTTCCTCTAGCAAGGTACCACCTTACAAACTTCCTAGAACCTTCCCAAATTGCTCTACCAGCTGAGGAACAAGGATTTAAACATGTGTCTTTTGAGGAACAGTTCACATTCGAGTTGCAGGAGGTAAGTAAAACAAGGTAAGGTCACTTAAACGGGCTCTGACATCAGCTTGCAGAACTGTACCAGCCAAATGAAAGACATAAAGAGTCTGTCCTGGGATTTCTTTTTGCCCTGTATTTCTGTGCACTGGTGTTTCCTCTGGCAGGTGCCTCTTTCCTATATGACTTTCATCCATTAGTTCACCTCAGATTTGCTGATGTGCAGTACAAGCTTGTGAAGTGTGCTCAACTTCTCACATCCTTAAGTATCCCTATCAGATTCGCATTTCTATTTCTGGAAATCAAGGGAGAACTTCCAGATGCCCCCACTGTTCTTCAGTTCATCTCTATCTCACTACATTTATAATCTAACTTTGGTCTTAAAATACCTGCCATTTCTCTGAGACACTGGAACTTGTCTGTACTTGGAGAAAAGTTTGCAAGGAATTTATTTTTTTATTTGTAGAATACAATAAAACTATAATTTGAGCGAATGACTTGACCTATCTTTATAGATTTATTCATTTTAACTAGAGTCATAAAAGACCAAATTTGCATTGTTTATTCTTTTATGTAACGTTTTTGACAAGGTTGGATTTTATTAATCTCAGTTTTCAAGTAACTGTCTCACAGCTTTTGGAAAAAAACAGAACGGTGTTTCTGAGATTTAAATGACTGTATTTGCATTGATTTGAATGTTGTCAGCAACTTTCAATGTCATCCTTTATAACATCCCTCTATTTCAGAGTTCTCAATGTAATCTTCCAGGAAAGTCACTAACTATGGGGTCTTCAACCTAAACTTAGCCATCCATGGGTGCCAACTCAACCTCCCACTCCTTCTTTTCCCCATTCTGTGTTCTAAAAGCCTTAGATCCCAGTCCCTCAAAAAGGGAAAATTCTCCATATATCTGAATGTAGCCAGGCACAACCCAAAGAGCAACACTATTATCTGTGCCTCCAAGTTTGGTTTCCATGCTACTGATATTCAGCAGCAGACTTTTTGTGTACCAGAAGAGTGCTGCTGATTTTATGATTAGACTTGTTCTCTATTGACCCAGATCTGGCTATTGACAAGCAAAGACACTAAAGAACTTTGGGGGAAAACATTGGGAACAGAAACCACCCTAATCAGGCTTTCCTTGATCACTGAATTTCAGATAATCTCTAATAATAATTCACTTGCTCAGTATCATGTATGTGTGTGTGTGTGTGTGTGTGTGTCTGTGTCTGTGTCTGTGTCTGTGTTGCTTATTTTTTTTCTTTTTTTTTTTTATTGGATGTTTTATTTACATTTCCTATGTTGTCCCCTTACCCCATCCCCCACCACCCCCTCGGAACCCCCAATCCCCTCGCCCCTCCTCCTTCTTCTCTGTGGATGTAACCTCTATCTACACCACCCCACTCCCACCTCCCCACCCTCAAAATTCCCACCCCCTGGGGCATCCAGCCTTCATGAGGTCAAGGTTCTCTTCTTCCACCTATGCCCAGCAGGGCCCTCCACTTTTACATATTCAGCTGAAGCCCTGGATCCCCCCCTAAGTGCTCCCAGGCTGGTGGTTTAGACCCTGGGAGCTGTGGTTGGTTGGTATTGTTGCTCTCCTCATGGTGCAATAAATCCTTTCAGCTCCTTCAGTCTTCACTCTAACTCCTCTATTGAGAACCCCATGATCAGTTCAATGGCTAGTTGTGAGCATCTGCCTCTGAATATGTCTGACTCTTGAAGGCCTCTGAGGAGATATCCATATCAGGCTCTTATCAGCATGCACTTCCTGTCTTCCACATCAGCATCTACCTTTGGTGATTGCACATGGGATAGATACTCAGGTGGGGTGGTCTTGAGACGGCCCCTCCTTCAGTTTCTGTCCCTCACTTTGTCTCCATATTTGCTCCCTTGAGTATTTTGTTGCTCCTTCTAAGAAGGACCGAATCACCCTCACTTGGTCTTCCTTCTTTATGGGCTTCATGTGGCCTGTGAGTTGCATCTTGGGCATTTCAAGGTTCTAGGCTAATATCCAATAATCAGTGAGTGAATACCATGTGTGTTCTTTTGTGATTGGCTTACCTCACTCAGGATGATAATTTCTAGTTCCATCCATTTACCTAGGAACCTCTCGAATTCATTGTTTTTAATAGCTGAGTAATACTCCATTGTGTAAATATACCACATTTTTTGAATCCATTCCTCAGTTGAAGGACATCTGGGTTCTTTCCAGCTCCTGGCTATTATAAATAAGGCTGCTATGAACATAGTTGAGCATATGTCCTTGTTATATGTTCGAGCATATTCTGGGTATATGCCTAGGAGTGGTATAGCTGGATCCTCGGGTAATGCTATGTCCAATTTTCTGAGGAACCGCCAGACTGATTTCCAAAGTGGTTGCACCATCTTGCAGTCCCACCAACAATGGAGGAGTGTTCCTCTTTCTCCACACCCTCGCCAGCATCTACTATCACCTGAGTTTTTAATCTTAGCCATTCTGACTGGTGTGAGATGGAATCTCAGGGTTGTTTTGATTTGCATTTCCCTGACGACTAAGGATGCTGAACATTTCTTTAGATGCTTCTCGGCCATTCGAGTTTCTTCCTTTGAAAATTCTTTGTTAAGCTCTATACCCCATTTTTTAATAGGGTAATTTGGTTGTCTGGAGTCTAATTTCTTGAGTTCTTTGTATATATTGGATATTAGCCCTCTATCAGATGAAGGATTGGTAAAGATCTTTTCCCAATTTGTTGGTTGTCGTTTTGTCCTATTGACAGTGTCCTTTGCCTTACAGAAACTTTGCAATTTTATGAAGTCCCATTTGTCAATTCTCGATCTTAGAGCATATGCCATTGGAGTTCTGTTCAGGAACTTTTCCCCTGTGCCCAAGTATTCGAGGCTTTTCCCCACCTTCTCTTCTATTAGTTTCAGTGTATCTGGTTTTATGTGGAGGTCCTTTATCCACATAGACTTGAGCTTTGTACAAGGGGATAAGAATGGATCAATTTTCATTCTTCTACATGTTGTCTTCCAGTTGAACCAGCACCATTTGTTGAAAATGCTGTCCTTTTTCCACTGGACAGTTTTAGCTCCTTTGTCAAAGATCAAGTGACCATAGGAGTGTGGGTTCATTTCTGGGTCTTCAATTCTATTCCATTGATCTTCCTGCCTGTCTCTGTACCAATACCAGGTAGTTTTTATCACTATTGCTCTGTAGTACAGCTTGAGGTCAGGGATGGTAATTCCTCCAGAAGTTCTTTTATTGTTGAGAATAGTTTTCGCTATCCTGGGTTTTTTGTTATTCCATATGAATTTGAGAATTTCCTTTTCTAACTCTGTGAAGAATTGAGTTGGGATTTTAATGGGGATTGCATTGAATCTGTAGATTGCTTTTGGCAAGATGGCCATTTTTATTATATTAATCCTGCCAATCCATGAGCATGGGAGATCTTTCCATCTTCTGAGATCTTCTTCAATTTCTTTCTTCAGAGACTTGAAGTTCTTGTCATACAGGTCTTTCACTTGCTTGGTTAGATTCACACCAAGGTATTTTATATTATTTGCAACTATTGTGAAGGGTGTCATTTCCCTAATTTCTTTTTCAGTCTGTTTATCTTTCATGTAGAGGAAGGCTACTGATTTGTTTGAGTTGATTTTATAACCAGCCACTTTGCTGAAGTTGTTTATCAGGTTTAGGAGTTCTCTGGTGGAAGTTTGGGGGTCACTTAAGTATACTATCATATCATCTGCAAATAGCGATATTTTGACTTCTTCCTTTCCTATTTGTATCCCTTTGACTTCTTTTTGCTGTCTAATTGCTCTGGCTAAGACTTCCAGTACTATATTGAATAGGTAGGGGGAGAGTGGGCAACCTTGTCTAGTCCCTGATCTTAGTGGGATTGCTTCAAGTTTCTCTCCATTTAGCTTGATGTTGGCTACTGGTTTGCTGTAAATTGCTTTTACTATGTTTAGGTAGGGGCCTTGAATTCCTGATATTTCCAAGACTTTTATCATGAAGGGATGTTGAATTTTGTCAAATGCTTTCTCAGCATCTAGTGAGATGATCACGTGGTTTTTTTCTTTAAGTTTGTTTATATAGTGGATTACATTGATGGATTTCCGAATATTGAACCATCCCTGCATTCCTGGGATAAAACCTACTTGATCATGATGGATGATTGTTTTGATGTGGTCTTGGATTCGGTTTGCTAGAATTTTATTGAGTATTTTTGCATCGATGTTCATAAGGGAGATTGTTCTGAAGTTCTCTTTCTTTGTCGGGTCCTTGTGGGGTTTGGGTATGAGTGTAATTGTAGCTTCATAGAACGAATTGGGTAGTGTTCCTTCTGTCTCTATTTTGTGGAATAGTTTGAAGAGAATTGGTATTAGGTCTTCCTTGAAGGTCTGATAGAATTCAGCACTAAAACCATCTGGTCCTGGGCTTTTTTTAGTGGGGAGGCTTTTGATGACTGCTGCTATTTCCTGAGGGGTTATGGGACTATTTAGATGGTTTATCTGCTCCTGGTTTAACTTCGGTACCTGGTATCTGTCTAGGAAATTGTCCATTTCATCCAGGTTTTCCAGTTTTGTTGAGTATAGGCCTTTGTAGTAGGATCTGATGATTTTTTGAATTTCTTCAGTTTCTGTTGTTATGTCTCCCTTTTCAGTTCTGATTTTATTAATTTGGATACTCTCTCTGTGCCCTCTGGTTAATCTGGCTAAGGGTTTATCTATCTTGTTGATTTTCTCAAAGAACCAACTCCTGGTTTTATTGATATTTTGTATTGTTCTTTCTGTTTCTATTTGGTTGATTTCAGCCCTGAGTTTGATTATTTCCTGCCTTCTACTCCTCCTGGGTGTATTTGCTTCTTTTTGTTCTAGAGCTTTTAGTTGTGCAGTCAACTTGTTAGTGTGTGCTCTTTCCAGTTTCTTTTTGTAGGCACTTAGAGCTATGAGCTTTCCTCTTAGCACTGCCTTCATGGAGTCCCACAAGTTTTGGTATGATGTGTCCTCATTTTCATTGAATTCTAAAAAGTCTTTTATTTCTTTCTTTATTTCTTCCTTGACCAAGTCATCATTGAGTAGAGAGTTGTTCAGTTTCCATGTGTACGTGGGTTTTCCATTGTTTTTGTCATTATTAAAGACCAGTCTTAGTCTGTGGTGATCTGATAAGATGCAAGGGATTATTTCAATCTTTTTGTATCTGTAGAGGCTTGTTTTGTGACCAATTATATGGTCTATTTTGGAGAAGGTACCATGAGGTGCTGAGAAAAAGGTATATTCTTTTGTTTTAGGATGAAATGTTCTATAGATGTCTGTTAAGTCCATTTGGTTCATAACTTCTGTTAATTTCAAAGTGTCTCTGTTTAGTTTCTGTTTCCATGATCTGTCCATTGCTGACAGTGGGGTGTTGAAATCCCCCACTGTTATTGTGTGAGGTGTAATGTGTGTTTTGAGCTTTAGTAAAGTTTCTTTTATGTATGTAGGTGCCCTTGCATTTGGAGCATAGATGTTCAGAATTGAGAGTTCACCTTGGTAGATTTTTCCTTTGATGAGTATGAAGTGTCCTTCCTTATCTTTTTTGATTAATTTTGGATGAAAGTCGATTTTATTTGATATTAGAATGGCTACTCCAGCTTGTTTCTTGGGACCATTGGCTTGAAAAATTGTTTTCCACCCTTTTATTCTGAGGTAGTGTCTGTCTTTGTCACTGAGGTGCGTTTCTTGTATGCAGCAAAATTCTGGGTCTTGTTTGTGTATCCAGTCTGATAGTCT
The DNA here is from genome assembly GCF_004785775.1 of Grammomys surdaster. Lineage (NCBI taxonomy): Eukaryota > Metazoa > Chordata > Mammalia > Rodentia > Muridae > Grammomys > Grammomys surdaster. The sequence continues at coordinate 7,436,776 of NW_021604635.1, read as the reverse complement.
GCGTCTTTTTATTGGGGAATTGAGACCATTGATGTTAAGAGATATTAAGGAAAAATGATTGTTGCTTCCTGTTATTTTTGTTATTAGAGGTAAAGTTATGTTTGTATCTTTTTTGGAGGTTGTTGGAAGATTACTTACTTGCTTTTCCTAGGTTGTAGTTTCCCTCCTTGTGTTGGCATTTTCCATCAATTATCCTTTGAAGTGCTGGGTTTGTGGGAAGATATTGTGCAAATTTGGTTTTGTCATGGAATATCTTGGTTTCACCATCTATAGTGATTGAGAGTTTTGCTGGGTATAGTAATCTGGGCTGGCAATTGTGTTCTCTTAGTGTCTGTATGATGTCAGTCCAGGCTCTTCTGGCTTTTATAGTCTCTGGTGAGAAGTCTGGTGTAATTCTTATAGGTCTGCCTTTATATGTTACTTGACCTTTTTCCCTTACTGCTTTTAGTATTTTTTCTTTGTTTTGTGCATCTGATGTTTTGATTATTATGTGACGGGAGGTATTTCTTTTCTGGTCTAGTCTATTTGGTGTTCTGTAGGCTTCTTGTATGTTTATGGGCATCTTGTTCTTTAGGTTAGGGAAGTTTTCCTCAATAATTTTGTTGAAGATATTTACTGGCCCTTTAAGTTGGGAATCTTCATTCTCATCTATACCTATTATCCTTAGGTTTGGTCTTCTCATTGTGTCCTGGATTTCCTGGATGTTTTGAGTTAGGAGTTTTTTGCATTTTGCATTTTCTTTGACAACTGTGTCAATATTTTCCACCGTATCTTCTGCATTTGAGATTCTCTCTTCTATCTCTTGTATTCGGTTGGTGATGCTTGCGTCTGTGACTCCTGATCTCTTTCTTAGGTTTTCTATCTCCATAGTTGTCTCCCTTTGAACTTTCTTTATTGTTTCTATTTCTAGTTTCAGATCCTGAATGTTTTTGTTTAATTCCTTCTTTGTGTTTTCTTCCATTTCTTTAAGGGATTTCTGTGATTCCTCTTTAAGGGCTTCTATCTGTTTACTTGTACTCTCCTGTATTTCTTTAAGGGAGTTACTTAATTCCTTCTTATAATCCTCTATCATCATCATGAGAAGTGATTTTAATTCTGAATCCTGCTTTTCAGGTGTGATGGGGTGTTCAGGGCTTGCTATATTGGGAGAATTGGGCACTGATGATGCCAAGAAACTTTGGTTTCCGTTGCTTATGTTCTTGCGCTTGCCTTTCGCCATCTGGTTAACTCTAGTGGTACCTGCCCTCATTGTGTAAAACTGGAGTCTGTATTTCCAGTTATCTTGCTTATTGCAGAGCTCCTCAGAGTCCAGAGGTCTCTGTGGTCTTATGCTCCTAATCTCCTGGGTGGAATAACTCCTGGGACTCAGGCCACCTCTTGGATCTGGAAATCCTTCTGCTCTGAGTGCAGTGGGTCCTCGATGACTCAGGATTCAGTTTCAGCTGCTCTGAGTGCAGTGGCTCCAGCTGCTCTGAGTGCAGTGGCTCCTGGATGGCTCAGGATTCAGTTTCTCAACAGGACAGGAGCAGACCGACTCTGTGTCAGCTGCTCTGAGTGCAGTGGCTCCTGGATGACTCAGGATTCAGTTTCTCCACAGGACAGGAGCAGACCAACTCTGTGTCTGCTCCAGCTCAGAGGATCAGGCAGGGGCAGAAGGGAAGTGGAATTCCGGAGGGGCGGGGTTTGGGTAGCTGCTGTGCCCTGGATGTCCCTGGCTCCCCGATCTATCTCTGGGGTTTAGGGAGTGAGATGGAGATCTTACCATCTGCTCTGAGTGCAGTGGCTCCTGGATGACTCAGGATTCAGTTTCTCAACAGGACGGGAGCAGACCGACTCTGTGTCTGCTCCAGCCCAGAAGACCAGGCAGGGGCAGAAGGCGTCTGTGTTGCTTATAATATAATCAGAATCATTTTTATCTATGTTGGTTTCATACAGTTTTATCTATGTTGTAGACATACAGTGATTGCCTGTGCTTGACTGTTTTGCTGGCTACTTTAGTATTTAGAGGTTAAATAGTAATACAAAGCAATCACTAACTATGCTCAATGTGAAACAAGTGTTACCTTCTAAATATGGCCATTCATGCTCTGCATTTACCAAGTCATCTTTGACCTTACTGAGAATTGTCTTGAAACCCAGGTGTCTCATGTGGCTCTCGAGCTTCGGCTTCTAGCACTTGCCCTAGTTTCCTGTGCTCTAACACCACAATGCTGCTTCTCAACTGAACATGTGATTACGGAATTGTTGCTAACAACATTCAAGTCAAACAGAAAATTTGTGAGTGGTACTCATGTACTGTCATTCGATGCCACGTGTAAAAACAAATGCCATAGTTCAGCAGCTGTCCTGCCCTTGGCCTTTCTCATCCATTTAGTCAATGCCCCACTTCAATTCTACTCAAACCTATCATATACTAGCAGAATGAGCCTGCAATCTACATTTACATTTTGACTTGATTTTACCATCAAATAGAAATGAGATCAGCCCATATTCATTTACAGGTTTATTGCATTTGTGACCATTATGGTCACTGTAACCAAATATATGAAATGAAGCAACTTAAGGGAAGAAGGCTCTATTTAAGTTTACATTTGGTGTCAGTGTTAGTCTTAGAGTTAAAGATAGGGATAGAGAATTTCTCAGATACATATGGTAGGTTTATGAAGTAACTTGTCATATTGCTTCTACAGTCAGGAAGCAGAGGTTGATGCACTCTGGTGCTGTCTTTCGTTTTTAAATTTGTCATTGTGTTCAACACAAAGAATGATGATTCCCATCTCCACTTTGCAGATAGGTTCTCAGTTCATCTTTCTGGAAACACCTTCACTGGCACACCAAAAGTGTGGCTCAAGCTATGTATTCAAACTGACAATTGTAATCAGCTCCCACTTACTAAGCTTCTAACTATATCCTTGACATCCATATAAAGTAGAGATGGTCAGATGATCATCCCAATTACTGATTATGCTGTGTTCATAGAGTCATAGTGTTTTGCCAAGAGTTAAATCATTTGACTTGTACCAAACTTTGACAACCTTTCTATTGTTGCCAGAACAGTGCAGAAGAAAAAAAATAATATAACTTTTTGACTCCAAAAACAAACAAACAATAAAACCACACAATGCCATAACCGCCTGCCAGTCTTGGTGCTGCTTACTGATGCTTTTCCTTCACTACCACAGAGCCCCTGTCAAAATATCAAAGGACAAAGCACAGATGTCAAAGGCTTTTATCTCTGTGGTTTTGATGCCAAACTTTCAGTCTTCAAAAGTGAGACATAGAGCCAAGAGGGAGTCTTGACTGCTATAGTACCACTCCTTAGCTGCATGATCTTATAACAGATGCCACAGGGTTCTGGCATTCATAGTCCAAGGGCTGTTCCTTGGACTATGAATGGTATCCTCAAATAAAATCACCATCCTTATTATTATGTATATACCATTGTCCCAGGCCTCTTGGAGGTTAGTAGGAGAGGCGTGTTATTAAGACCTTTGGCCTCAGTGGGAAAGGATATACATTGTCCTACAGCAATTTGATGTGCTAGGTAGGGAGGTGGAGGTGTGGGGGCATGATTTATACTCAGAGGAGGGCTTCCCCATCTAATGGAAATGGGAGAAGACTTACATGATGTGGTACTGAGCAAAAAGGAAGAGCTAATATTGGGTTATAAAGTGAATACACAAATTAATTAATTAATTTAATAAAAAGACTTTACAAACATTTTCTAAATATTTGATAAACTGGATAAATCTTTCTCACTCATGATGCATTAAATGACTCCATATTTTTGTTTATTTGCTTTTTCCAGCCTAGTTCTTAGAAAGCTAAGCACCCATGTTGTTTCATAGCTAACCTTCATAGCCTGTGGGGCTAGATAGAGTAGTTCTTTCTAAGTACAAAACTGAGACTTTCCATCAGTGTTGGTACTTCTCAGCTCTCATATAATTACTTAGTTACTATTGTTAGAAAAATATTTTTTAAGACAGAAGTTCCAAAGACATGGAAAAATATCATGAGAACAAGTTACAGATCTGACCTAAGTTTCTAAATTTGAAGTTGTATATCTAAAGCAATATAATGTTCGGAAAGATCTCTTCCTGTAAATGACTGGGACATTAGTACATAACCTGAGAGTCACTATCCCTTTGTTGGGAAAATTACCTTTTCATAGAAGTCACATAATATTTTTGGAAAACACAGATATTTACATTAAAATTTATAACAGTAGCAAAATTACATCTCATGAGGCAGCAATAAAAATAATTTTATGATTGGAGGTCACCAGTACATTAGAACTATATTAAAGAAGTACAGCATCAGAAAGTTTGAGGACCACTAGAATAAGGCAATGGGTGTAGCTGGCCATAGCTATAGGAAAAAATGTAGGCTCAGCTAATTCTTGGAATAAGACTCCATAAGATCTATTTACATGAATCAGGTGGAAAAATATCACAGGAAATATAAGAAAGCTTCAGAATGTTGAAATTACAAGTGAACAAAACCATGTCTGTAATTTGATAATATCTTATAGATATCTAACATCCTCAAAAAAACAACAGTTACCTTGGATGATGGATAAATGAATAAAAGAAACTTTCCTTTCCTTCTGATTAAAAAATAAAAAGACCCTGGTTTAATTAAAATAGCACACATTAGGAATCAATAATCAGCTCGTGTCAAGACTTGTAAGAGTGCTAAAAGTTCTATATTTTTTAATGCCTTAACTTTATAGATATACATTCTGTCATCTGTAATATATATTAATATGTTAATAATTATCTAAGGATAATATTTTGAGCCTATGGAATACAGTAGTCTACTATTTTCTTGTACAATTTTAATCCATGTCCTGCCAAATGAGAATACTCTTTTTAAACAAAGGAGAGAGATAGCATACAAAATTGGCAAAATGAATAATATAGTAATGATGAAAAAAACTAAAAAGACCATGTGCATAATATTGAACTGCCTGAAAAATTATATCTACTTTTGAATGTTTCTACCTGTCTTTGAAAACTCTACCATATACCTTTCATAAAGAGTTTTTTCCATCTGTCTTCAAGCCAATAAAAAGTGATTATTTCAATTTTCTTATTAACTGATTTATAAAATATTTTATAAAACCTTGTTCAATTAAGAGATTCTAATAAGTCAGTAAATCAAAGAAATATCTCTGAGGGCAAGATTATACGTACATATTACATCTGATATTTTTTTAGATCTGTATGTCAATGTCATTAATGCAATTAGGATTTTAATACAATTTCCCAAAGACTTATGACTCAGAGTTACTCTTATTGTATTTCTGATCACATAAACTATAAACTCAGAGGATTGCGATGAATACGTTATATCATAAAAACACTGTGATTCTCAATTAATTACTTGATTTGCATCTTTCCTAATCTTATAAAGACTATTTAAATACTGTAGTTTTCAAAACTTCATTTTTCCGGGTTACCGCTCTTGTAGATGTCCCTTGAAACCCCATTTCTCAATTTAAAAATGAAGTGTTTTGTTTTTTGTATAAAAGTGTTTTATCTTTAAGTCTTTAGCAGGAATATCAAGATATCCATAGCTGTTTCACAATGGTGCTTCTCTATAACACAAAAGCAAATGCTACGTATACCTCATAAGGGCTCGATAATACCTCATTCACTGTGTAGAGATATTTGGAGTGCATTTTTTGCTTGTTATCTCTATACTTTCTAAGCAAAGAATATACATAACAAATAGTTCTAATTTTGAGCCAGCTTGCTCTGCTTTCTTTAAAATGCAGGATAATGTCATGCCTATTTTTAAAGCCATTGTAAGGATGATTGACTCATGTATTTCAAGCCTTATTCAAATGAAGCCTTTGTAAAAGTCACATAGATTCATATGTTTTAAAGTTTTATAGACAACATCTGAACTTTTGAATCATTTTTTACTACACAATTAAATAAATTGAAACATGCTAATCAGTGAGAGAGAGCAAGGTAAATTAAATAATAAAACATAACTAGGTACTATCTGAGTCTCTTTTCCTGTTGCTCTGATAAGATTCCTGAAGCACCAACTTAGGGAAAAAAAGGGGTGGTTCATTCTGCTCACAATTCAAGTCACATTACTCATGGCAAGGAACTCACGGTAGCTGGAAGAGAGATGCTTATATCATTGAACTCAGAGTCAAGAAGCAAAAAGTAAGAAATGCATATTCATTCACTGTCTTCATTTATATGGTTCAGGATTACAGTTAGAGAATGGTGTTATGTACATGTGTGGATTTGATCAACTCAATTAAAATAATCAAGATAATCCCAAAAAACATGCCTTAAAGCCCATCCTCCAAGTATTTCTAGATACAATCAAGTTGGCAACACTATCTATCCCAAGAACAAAGGAGTAAAATTTAAGAGAGTAGAAAGGAATTATAGGTGTTCAATAACTTAAGAATTATCTTCCAAAATTATGCAGTACTACTATATATTTATCTCCTTACAAGGATGGATGTTTTTACTTAAGATAGTATATTATCCTCCCCTCATAAAAAATTAAGCAAAAGCTTTACAATACGGCATACAATGTAGATACAATATAGGGAGCACATACTGATCAGTGTACTGGTTAACAAAGCTGAATCAATTCATGGTAGAAATACTTGAACTGGATCAGGTACTTAAATATGTCCAACTATCTTATAGAAAATGCTTTAATAAACAAACAAAATTGCTAAGAATCTATTTGTGTTTTCACAGGTAAAGAATGCATTCTTCATCAGTTTTGTTACAGTCCTAAATAATTGCATCAATATTGAAAGAAAACCAAAGGTTGAAGTGTAGAAGATCTGTCACGTATTATCTAAAGCCTAAGGTAAGTTAATTTCCTACTTCTAATTCATCATTGACACTAGAATTAGATATTTAAATAAATTTAATTACATCCATCCTTCTGTTTTATTACATGTTTATAATGCATATTGAAAAATTTGGGGGTGATATAAAAATCTGTAATTTCCTTAGTCAGTTTTTCATATCTGTAGTTTGTTATTCCTGATGCTACTGACAGAAACAGTGATGAGCATTCTGTCAATAGTGTGGCATCAGTGCCAAGAAGCATTTTAGAATATTGATCCCACACAGTTTCTTATCCTCTAAAATCACTCTTTACTGTCCATTATCAACCATTGCTAGAAAAACAATTCCAGGTCTTAAATTTCAGGCCTTTATCTAAAGGCTGAATCTGTTATTGTCAGTGCAATGTTGAATATTTTTAGTGTGGGACTCCATAACTCTCTGGAAGGAGAAACTGCACAGAAAGCTTACCACTCTTTCAAAGAACAGGGATGATATGAAGACATACATCTTCTGAGGACAATGTCTTGTTAATAGAACCACATGGCATCAGAAGATCCATGGATCTTTCCCTCAACATCCTATGCTGACTCCAGCTGCTTCCTAATTGCTGCATGACAGAAAAACACTGCAGAATGTGCTACTTTTGTATCACCAAAATAATCAAGCAATTTTCACCCAGCATAATACCAGTACCAATTGATGCTGCCTGGGAAGAAAATGTCCTTATTTGTTCTAGGATATCCAGATGCCTGTGGTCATTTTAGAATCTCTGGGTGAAGTCACTGAAAAGATGGTAATGGACATCTGGTGTTATTTTAATGACAACAATAATAGTAGTAACAGTATTAGCAATAGCCACTTGCAGAAAATCTATTACAAGGTACTCAAAAAGATTAAACACAGAACCAACACAAATTGCAGAGAGATAGATCTCCCTGTACATGTCATGATTGTACCTGAACTTAAAATTATTTTTATCAAGAGATCAATATTATAAACATAAGAGTATTTTTTATTTACTTGTTTAACTCTTCTGTCTGAATTTAGTAACACTCAAGAATTTTTGTTTGTGACTTAATCTTGTCCTCAATGATTAATTCCACAAAGAAATTTTGTTGCTCTTTTGAGACGAGTTTTATTTCTTAGGAAGTGAAAGAAAGGAAATTAAACTGTTTCTTTTTATTACTATGTATAAAGAGAGTAATGGCTGCCATCTGAAAATCCTATGGTGAAGTCAGACTTAATTATATCAGCCAAATAATCAGGTTAGACCAGCTTAAGACTGAGGAAAGACTTAAATAAACAAAGAAGCAAAATAAATAATATTTAGTTGTCATGTAGCTATCATTTTCAAGGGATATGTTAATTTCAGTATAACTCAAATCTTAGGTTTTTTTGGTTGTGTTACAGTTTATTTAAATTAAATATATATATATAAATTCTGTATCATATATAAAACAAAATGTTTTAAGAATACACGCTGATGTGGAGTGTCTATATTTCTGTCATTAGTTCAACTATGGACAGCTTAAAAGTAAAAAAGAATATTACCTATTTCATTACAGTAAAAAATTAATAAGTTAATAACACTTTTTTGTTTGGCTTTTTTGTATGTTTTATTTTTGAGATAGTCTCTTTTCTGTATTACTGTTTGGCCTGGAATTCTCTACATAGATCAGGCTGGCCTGGAACACAAAGAGATTCTCTACCTTTTACTTTCTGAGTGCTGGGATTAAAGTCATGTTCTATCACAGTAGACTTGAAATAACATTTCTAAATGTGTATACATCCAACATCAAAGCATACAAATATATAAAGACAATATAATAGATCTAAGCAGAGACGGATGGAATCTATGTAATAATAGTTGAGAATATTTCCCACTCTACCTACTGTCAGCAAAACACTAATCATGTACACTAAAATTCAACAAAGAAAAAAACATTAAATTTCATCTTAACAAAATGGTCTTATGATAGCCGTACATGGTACTCTTGTGTTATGGTGACAGATTCATTTGATAAGTTTTATAGATAGATAGGTAGATAGATAGATAGATAGATAGATAGATAGATAGATAGATAGATAGAGATAGATAGATGATAGATAGATAGATGATAGATAGATAGATAGATAGATAGATAGATAGATAGATAATGATAGATGACAGAAAGATAACCTGAACAGATAAGAAATAATGAAGCTGCATCCAACAAATATGAAGATAGACAGAAGCAATAACGTTAAGTGATCATCTCCATAGATGTAAGAAAAAAAAGGAGTTCATAAAATATAATTATTTCATGATCAAAAATGAATTCGATATATAAAAAATATATCTCATGACAGTGGTTGCAATTCATGGACCTTGGTTCTAGAGCTAGTCCTATACCTGTGGAGATAGTAGAGAACAAATGAATGGGGGTGAGGCTTACTTTGCAAATGTGGCTCATGAACAAAGCAGTCCTGAAATGTAAAAATAGAGGGGAGAGAAAGAGAAGGCTCTGGACTCTAACATAGACAAAGATTATTTTGGGAGAAGATGACAATTCACAGGAAATGAAAGTAAGTAACAAATAGAACTCTATCGAGCTACAACACTGTGAAATCATCCCACATGATGAGAGGAACTGATAAGATGATCCTGATGATATTATTGTTAGGATAGATCAAATCATGAGAAAGACTCTTTAGCCTATTTTCATTATGTCCAGATTATAGTGCATCAGCCTTAGTGATCAAGATTCTGGAGTTGTATGGCATAGGGAACAGAATGACACCTAGGAGCAGAGTTTCATGGAAAGAAACAATAAAAAATAAGTAGAACAATGAGTCCAGGGCTTGCAGAACAAACCATTAGAAGCAGAAAACAAAATCATTCTAGATTTTGGGGTAGGTATTTGGGGGAGGTATTATTTGTTATTTTAAAGTCACGTTTTTTTAGTTCAGTAGTCTTAAGTTCAAGTGTAGCCACTCATAAAAATGTTTAAAATTTGTATTCTCATCTCAAAATACATAGGCATACATACAAAGACACGCACACAAATGAAAACATTAACTTTCTCTTTATTTACTTTGATTAGTTTTGTTATGATTAAATAATTTTTTTCCAATCTGCTTTTATACCATTTTAATTACATGCAAGTATTTAAGGTCAATGCTAGGTTGAAAAACTAGCAATACAATAGATGCAAATATTCAAGGAACAAGCAAGACAATAAACACAATAGTTAAAGAACAAGCAAGACAATAAACAAAGTCCCGTGATCACTGTTTCTAAGGCTTATCAGGATGACCAAAATATCTGAGCCAACTTCCCTGCCCTAGCCCAAAGTCATTATCTTACCTGAAGCCTACTTTTCTGTTCTAGCCTGAAATTTAGATTCCTGCCTGAAATTACTTCTTTGTTCTAGCCTAATGTCAGATTCCTGCCTGAAGCCCATTTCCTTGTTTTTGGCAAATGTCAGATTCCTGCCAAGCAAGCCAAATAGCTCTCCACATCTCCCCCTTTTAATTTCATAAACAAGACTGAGCCTGTCTTAGGTCATTCTGAAAAGAATGCTTTCCTTACCCATTGTGGAATATGCATTATCTAAGGCAAGGCAGTTCTGTCTTAGGTTGGTAAGGCTTTTTGTTACTAACGTGTTAAGTATTCAAGAGGATTTAGATAGGTGTTTGGAAGAACAAATTGATGCTCTTTATCCTATTCAAATTATTTGAAGGAAGTTCAGAGTTTAAAAGTAAGGAGCCATCTCAAGTGTCATGCCAAATACCAATGGATTTGTTTAACTTTTAAAATTTACAATGATACTCATTATAATTAGGAAAAAGTTTAAAGACACTTGCAGGGCATTTGGCATAATTCTAACACCTCTCTGGATGTTTTAACTTTGCATAGTGAGATTATGAATTTAAAAAATGCTGCTCTGCTGAGCTTTGATGCTGCAGATACTACTGATAAAATTATCCATGGCTTGAGGTCAGTATTTCCATTTTGTTCAAGTGTCAAGAATGGCATATATAGCTTGATCATGCTAGCCCTTGCTATCCTAAGAATGCTTTTATTCCTGCACATCATGTTAAAGCTTGTCTTTAACAACATCAACATGTTGGTGGCCAAAGTATATGGGTTGAAACTGAAAATGCACCCCCAGACAAAGTTATTAATTCAATAGGCCAGCAAGCCAAGGATGGGTAAGATACTAGTAGCTTTTGAAACCTACCAGCCATAAATATTTCTGGAATTACCCCATTGTATATCTTTTATACTATAGTTCAGACAACATGCCTTATTATCCAAAATTATTTTATTCTACTAACTCACAATTGATTTTTCATTGTTCCTATTGCTTTAATGGGGAAAGCTGCGGCTTGTGCTGACAGCATTCACCGTTACATGATGGTGCTGGCATCCGGTGCTCCTCCAAGTAAACAAGTAAACCGCACATGTGCTATGGTAAAAGCGTGCCAAAGTCACAGCCCATCCCGGGGCGTTTTGTTGGGTAATGAGTAAGCAGCCAATCAGAAGTGAACACGCCGCCCCAAGGGTATATAAACAGTGCCTCTTCCGGGCCCGGGGTCTTCCTCTTTTCATTTGGAATAAACGTTTGCTGCAGAAGGATCCTGGTGTGTTGCCGTGTCTTCCTTGCTGGCGAGGTGGGCGCGCGTCACACTTTAATATTCTTTTTTATCGGCAGTAAGTTATTCTTCATTAATATTTGGATACTAAAATGAACCTACCCTTCTACTCAAAAAGTCAACTTGGAAAGTTGTGCAGCAATATCTGACCTCAAACTAGAGAAAATTACCCTTTGCACTAGATAAGTGGATTCATGAAAAAACAATTTTTACTGTTTTGTCATGTTTACAATGCATTAGAACATAGGGCTTCATAATGAACACAGGATCAAGAGCTCAGTCTTGCTCTCATGGCATCTGTGTCTGCTACATACTCTTTATGGCCTTGAAGCATGGTAGGTTATGATAAAGATAGGCAAAGGTAGAGGTGTTCATAAAAGTTGAGAGGAGAAGTGTTGTCTGGCCCAGGTCTGCAGTCAGTGGCTGTACATAATTTAGAAATTGAAAGTGATTTTCCTTTCACTATAGTTACTTAGTCTTTTTCTCTAACCTTCAAAACCTAGAACCTAATAAATCAGACTTAATAGAAAATGGACAAAATGTTATAGATAATGAGGCAAAATGAAGAACAATGCATCTCACCACAAAATGCTTTCAAGTTTAGTATCCTCCATCTTAGAAAGACAAACAAAACATAAAAATCTGCACATTAAAGCCAAAGTTTAGCATATTTTAGTAATTAAATCACATTAAATTTATAAACAATGATCAGTTCACAGTGTACTTCCTTTGGAAGCATATATCATTATGAACTGTATTATTTTCTGTGGAAGTGAAAGTGACTGTTTTAATTATTCAACAAATACAAATATCTTATGAATATGACAGTACTGGGTAATATAAAAATCACCTAGGGGAGATAAAAAAAAAAGTTGAAAATAAATTAATAAAGATATCCAACTTCTGCAAAAAAAAATTGACAGTTCTGTGCCTAGGAATTCTAGAGAAAATAGAGAATTTTGGAATTAAAAGAAGAATGTGAGAAGTGCCCTGAATCACACTAAAGGCTCAAAGTAATTTCAAAACTTGAAGCAAGATAGCCTAGTATGTTAAATGAAGTTTAATTTTCATGTTCTTCTTCTGAATAGCATGTTCAAACATGGGTTTGCCTGCATGATGCATTGGACAAACAAATTTCCAAACTTTTGTCATAAAGTCCTCTTTGTTAAAGTAATGTATAAGCTAAACCAATTCCATGATTTCTGAAATTTGACTTATTCCATTATATCTGTTTATAACACACAAGAAATAGTAGTTTTTATTGTAACCTAACACTTAAAAGTCTGGCCAGCATTATAAAAAGATGAGTCACAGAATCAGGTTTGGGAAACTAATTTTAATGTACTCTATTTGTAGCATCTCAGCAGATTCCTAATACCTAACTTGAAGAAGTTAATGTACTTTCTACAAGGAGGAAATCACACATGCACACACACACATGCATGTACACACACACACACACACACAGACACCAACAGAGAGACAGAGAAACAGAGACTGAGACAGACAGACAAAGGCAGAGACAGAGACAGACAAAGGCTGAGACAGAGATATTGGAAATGTTTGTCTCAGCTTCAGTTATTTCTTTTTATTTTATATATTTTCATACACTATATTCTGAATGTGATTCCCCCTCTCACAACTCGTCCCAGAAACTGTCTACCTACTACTCAACCAAATCATAAAGAAATTGTGTGTCTTGAAAATTGAAGCAGATCCTTATGATGTAACAACAAGGGGCTAAATTAGACCCTGAACCATGATCTGATTAGACATATACATGCACACACAAAGCATCCTCCTGTAAATACTATAATCTATGACATATTCCTCTCCATCTGCTTTGCTTAATCAGAATATGAAATTTCACAAAAACTACAGCTCAACAGAACAAAATTACCACATTCCTAATATTGCAAACACAATTAACTTTGAATCATGTGAATTAACAGTGCCTAACAAATTATCATTCAGCTCTGAAATTAAATTCGTTCATACCATTAGATTTGTTTGTTAAGCTCAAGTAGGCAAAAATAGTATTTAATAAAGTAATAATGGTGCTTTGCTAAGGGTATTGTAGAGAAACATAAAGCATTATCAAAAATAAACCAAGAAATTTCTGTGACTGATTTGTTACTACCTGGACATTGAATTTATATAGTAGGAGAAAGGAATGCTATTCTTGTAGAACATTGCACTTTTATTACAGAAAGGCTTTTTTCTACTTACCTCTTTGATTAGGTATTTTACAGGGTTACTTTCATTTTCAGGCATGTAATATCAATGTTTAATATTGTTTTCAATCCATGGATTTTTTTTCTCTGTTAAACATATGGTAGCTCCTCCATTTAGAGAAATAATTTAAAAATTTCAGGTTCATCTAAACTTCATCTTATATAATTCATCTCAACAATTCTCTACATCCACTCCCAAAATATATTTTAACATTAATAAGGAGAAAGGTAGGGATAGTGGCTTAAATGAAAATAACCCTCATAGACCAATAGAGGCTGGCACTCAGGAAAGTGTTACTGAAAACATAAAGAAGTTCCTCCCTTTACAATAAGTAAATAAGTAAATAAATAAATAAATAAATAAATAAATGCCTTTCCTCATGCCTTTCTTTGATTTATTAGAAACTCATTCTAAATCAATCTTAAAATTACATATATAGAACTGTGTAGTAAACAGTCAACTCAAATCCCAGCTTCTGTGATTGTGTGAAAATATTTGAGTAGCATATTATTTGCTGTTTTAGTGTTTCTATTGCTGTGAGTAGACACCATGGCCATAGCAATGCTTATACACAAAAACATTTAATTGAGGTTTGGTTCATTTATCATCATGTGGGAAAGATGACAGCATGCAGGCAGACAAGGTGCTGGAGAGAAAGGTGAACATTCTACATCTGTATCCTCAGGCAGCATGAAGAGAGACATTGGGCCTCTCCTTCAGGTGGAATAAACCTGAATGCTGTAATGCTGTAAGGCCAAGAAAGAGCAAATGAGAGGATTTAGCAAGGCTTCTAATTAGTGTGAGTGAAGGACAGATGACTTTATATCTAAAACAAGATAACAATAAAGTAAAACTATATCTAGGTTTCTTTTTTATGAAAAAACAAATTAAGTGTTCTAGTGCATGACATTTAGAAGCCGATTCTAATGTAAGAACTACATTGCAGCACCACATATATTTAGCCTTTGCACATATTCCATGTACAAAACTGTAATGGAGTCTAACAAGAACAATCATGAGGTTCTCTATTAAAGAATGTTGGTGCTGTGACACATATGGGCACATGGATCTTTCTAAAATGTCATCACTCTTGTGTCATTAACAGAGATCCAGAATATACATGCAATAACATTTGTTCCTATTCTTCACTTGATTCATAATCCCTTGCTGGATTTCACTGACACAAAGAGGCTAAGTTATTCAGTGTAAACTGTCAGGGTTATTTTCATTGACCATAGCAAGATAAACTGAAGGCAATGGGAAGGAAAGAACATGAGAAGAAAAAGCAAAGATACTGGTTCCCAACAAGACAGAGACTGCATCTTAAAATGAATAAAGCTAAAAAATCTACTCATGTAACTTAAATGAAAAAAATTGCATGTATGGTGATACATATTTTTCTCTGAGCTCTTCATGTAGTCTGGAAAAGGATGAAAAAAAGGAAACTTATTTGATCATTATTGATCTATTGTGAGCATCACACACTTTTAAATTATAATTCACTTTGACTAAACACTATTAGGTTAGGTGATAATAGGGTTTGATAGTTTCTGTTTCTTAAACTCTCCTCACTGGGATTATTGTGTGAAACTGTCCTCTCTCTTCCTTTTTGATTTATAAATGTTTTCAATTTAATACTCATTTGCTTATGCAAATCAAAATTACCTTAAACTTAACATACAAAAAATTAATAGCTAAAAAAATCTTGATTCTCTGTCACTAATGTGTTTGGCCATCCTAGTAAAACTAGAACATATTACCCAGCTCAGTGTATCTAATTACTATAGAAAGCCTATCAGTGTGACCTCTACAATACCTAAAAATCTACAGATGCCCTCTCCTTATCATAGATACCAGCATCTCTATCCTTTGCCACTTTTAGCAAGTTTCTAACTGATGTCTGTCTGTCACTGATCCCATTGACTCCAATGTTGTCCATTCTCGACACCTGACTGAAAAGTTCTTCCTAATGAGATTCCCTGACCACAACAGCAAGGTCCCTTCTTCTCCCTGATAAGTATTACTTATTTAAAACACATCATTCAATATGTATCTACTAGGAAGAAATATATTATCTTCTGGTTTCAGAATTGTACTTACCTAAAGTTTATCTTACACAATTAACCTTATTAAACAAAATCTTCATTAAACAAGTCTTTATCTGACAAGTGTGGGAAGCTAAGGAGTGACATGCTAGTAAAGAATGTAGCCACTGATAATAGAATATTCAATTTCATGTATGTATTTTCTAATCTTGTAATAACTTATCTATATTTTTGCTTTCTTTAAGATATAATTTTTACTAATTGATGGTGAAATATCTCATCAAAATTTATCTATAATCCATTTATATTTGAGAAAATTTATAATCAGATGGCTTAAATACTTCATGACTAACATTAAATCTTCTCCCTAACATGTATATTGCTAACATTTTCATTATAACTTCTAACAGCAAATGATGGTTATTAAAATCAAATTTTTACGGGCTGTTAGTTTCTAGTGGAGATCATTGCCTCTAGGTGTTGTAGAATCAAAATCAAAACTACTAAATAATTTAGAGGTAAATTAGCAATTAACTGAGAATGACTTGTCACAAGCAGGCTTCCTATGTTTTATATAACCTGAAAAATCATTGTCATCTATTTGATTTTCAGACTTTGTTTTTGTCAAAAAGAGATTAAATATCTACTCTATGCATAAAATGTATTTCTATACTAAAAAGTAATATATTTCTGTGTTTGGAAAATTTATATTTCTCTAACACTAGCTGCATATGATAGCTGTTGACTTTTTAAAAATCTCTACATCAGGTTATTAGAGGGAGACATCCTTGATAGTGAGGTAGAAGTTTCCAATTTTAAATCATTTCATAAGTCAGTTATTGACTCTAAATCTTAGTTCACTTAATCATTTTTAATTACAAAATATATCATTTTATTTGAGCCATACTCTGAGTCTCTAATATTTTATATTGTAGACAAATAAGCACAAAACCAAATAAGCTTTTCAGACTTCATCATGTAAGCAATGAGAAGTTCCAAATTGCAGAGGTGGCAGGCGAGAAACAAACATCGACTCTCCGAGGCTTCATAGTCAGAAGAACTGGGATGGAGAGAGGATTAAATATTATTCTAAAAGCAACACATGGGGTTCACACATTCTTTAAAGCAAACACTCTCATGTCTAATGACAAGCCTATGTGCTTTCTGAATTTCAGTTCCAAACAAATTATTATGTATCATTGGCTCTAGCCAACAACCTAATTTGTTTTTAAGAGAAATCTTTTCTGTTTTCATACAGAAGAGCAGGGGAAGAAGTTTAATTTTGCACCAATTGAATGAGACCAACATGCATGGTATTGTTCTAATGCACTTTATTTCCTATATTGCTCAGATAAAGGACAGTCAGTACCACACAAGGACAGGAGTAGTGTATTTCTTCTCTGTTAGAAACAAGGTTCTGTCAGGGCACTCAGAAAGCTCACAGGTCAGCATCATTCTTTGTTGCAGCATCAGCATGTCTCACCAATCACTCTGGCAGAGACCATGCTCTTTAAGCATCGTACAGAAAAAACACAAAAATGCCCTCTTCCACATCTATTAAATACCTGATCAGGATCATGTCATATGCCAGCAAGTGGGTCCTTCCTTTTCACCTAGGCATAAGTATGCTTAGTTGTAGGGTGCCATAGGCACTCAGCAGAAAGTTCCTTGGCATCCAGTGTTTTAAAAATTTAAAATAAAATGAACATGATTTAAATAAATTTATGGAGTATGAGGATATACCTCCACCTTTTTTTATTTTACGAAGATATTTTTTTAAAGTTCCACAGGCCCATTCCACAATACCTTGTGCTTGAGGATTGTAATCAACCACAGTAATATGGGTAATATTAAATTGTTGAAAAAAGTCTCAAATGTTCGACTGCAATAGCCAGTTCCATTATCTGTTTTTTATTGGATATTTTATTCATTTACATTTCAGATCTTATCTCCTTTGCTCATTTCCTCACCCAGAAACCCCTTATCCCATCCCCCCTCCTCTTGCTTTTATGAGGAAGTGTCCCCACCAACCCACTCACTCCTACCTCCCCGCCCTTGAATTCTCCCACACTGGGGTATCTAACCTTCATGGGACCAAGAGCCTCCTTTCCCACAAGGCCATCCTCCACTACATATACAGCTGAAGTTATGGGTCCCTACATGTGTATTTCCCGGCTGGCAGTTTGGACTTTGGGAGCTGTGGTTGATTGGTATTGTAGCTCTCATCATGGGTCTGTGAGTCCCTTCAGCAACTTCAGTCTTCTCTCTAACTTTTCCATTGGGGAACCGGTGATCAATTCATTGGTTAGCTGTGAGCATCCACCTTTGTATATGTCAGGCTCTGGCAGAGCCTCTCAGGAGACAGCTATAACAGGCTCCTGTCAGCATGTACTTCCTGGCATCCACAACAGCTTCTGCATTTGATGACTGCACCTGGGATGGATCCCCAGATAGAGAAGTCTTACGGCCCCTCCTTCAGTCTCTGCTCCACAATTTTTCTCCATATTTGCTCCTATGAGTATTTTGTTCCTCTTTCTAAGTAGGGCCAAAATACCTACACTTTGATTTTCCTTCTTCATAAGTTTCATGTGGTCTGTGACTTGAATCTTGAATATTGTGGGCTTTTGGGCTAACATCCACTTATCACTGAGTGCATATCATGTTTGTTCTTTTGTGATTGGGTTATCTCACTCGGGATGATATTGTCTAGTTCCATCCATTTGCCTAAGAATTTCATGAATTCATTGTTTTAGTGTCCTGACAATGGTGACTGGGAAGCTGTACTGGACATATGTTTCTGACCCACCTTTGCTTGCCTATATCCCAGATGGGACAAGCTGCCTTGGCTTAAGTTATTAGAAATTGTGGGACAGAGAATCAAAAAGAGAAGTTATAATGACCCTTGTATTTTTCTTAAATGTGACCAGATATTCTGACTCAATCATGGACTGGTTTAGAAATCAATCCAGCATTGGAAATAACAGTCTTCATTTGGAAGGCTGGTTCTGTACATTTTTAGAGACTTTTTGGAAGTTAGCTGCAGATCTCTATGATGTTATATTAGCAAGAGTTAAAGTTGGGACAAGAACTGGATTTCAAACAGGTGATGGTGCATGTGTTAGGGCTCTTTTAATTGTCATGATAAAATTACTTTTGGTTCTTCTATAGTATTTAATATAAGTTACATTGATTGTACACTTTTTAATTGTGTAAGTGTGTTGAATCCTTGCATATCTGTTATGAGGGTTTATCAAACACTTTTTTTTTAAAATTGCCCTGAGTATTACAGAGCCTTGGTATTCTGAAAAA
Organism: Grammomys surdaster; assembly: GCF_004785775.1. NCBI lineage: Eukaryota > Metazoa > Chordata > Mammalia > Rodentia > Muridae > Grammomys > Grammomys surdaster. The sequence goes on along the minus strand of NW_021604635.1, from coordinate 7,417,713 downwards.
TGCTTGCAGTAGTGGAAGAAGTGAATCAGGCTTTAAGCAAATTCAAGATGGTAGTGAGCTTGATTATTGCTGGTATAACAACTTTAATTACATTAATTGCTAGCACCACTGCTTCTGCAATTGTTTTGACACAAGAAGCTAAGACAGCAACTTTTGTTAATCAATTAGCAAAAAATAAAAAATAAAAAATGTTACTAATGTGTTGAGTATACAAGAAGTTTAGATAGGTGTTTGGAACAATGAATTCATGCTCTATATCCTGTCATGCCAAATATCAATGGAATTGTGTTACTTCTAAAATTTACAATGATAGTCATTATAATTAAGAAAAAGAGTAAAGAAACTTGCAGGGTATTTGGCATAATTCTAACACCTCTCTCATGTTTTAACTTTGCATAGTGAGATTATGAATTTAAAGAATGCTGCTCTGCTTAGCTTTGATGCTGCAGATACTGCTGACAAAATTATCCATGGCCTGAGGTCAGTATTTCCATTTTGGTAAAGCATCAAGAACGGCATATATAGCTTGATCATGCTAGCCCTTTTTGTCCTGGGAATACTTTTATTCCTTCCCATTGTGTTAAAGCTTGTCTTTTAACAACATCAACATGTTGGTGGCCAGAGTACATGGGTTGAAACTGAAAATGGAACCCCAGACAGAGTTACTAATTTAACAGTCTGGCAAGCCAAGGATGGGTAAGATTCCACACAGAGCCTTTTCCAACCTAAGACAGAAGCACATTACTTTTGATAATGCATATTCCATGATGGGTAAGGAAGGCATTCTCATCAGAATGACCTAAGACAGACTAAGACTTGTTTATGAAATTTAAAACAAAATATGTGTGAGAGCTTTTGGGGCTGCTTGCCAGGAATCTGACATTGGCCAAGGACAGGAAAATGGGCTTCAGTCTGGAATCTGACATTAGGCTAGAACAAAGAAGTAATTTCAGGCAGGAATCTAAATCTTAAGCTAGAAGAAAGAAATAATTTCAGGCAGGAATCTAAATCTTAGGCTAGAACAAAGAAGTAGGCTTCAGGAGTGAAAATGACTTTGGGCTAGGACAGGGAAGTAGTCTCAGATATTTTGGTCATCTTGATAAGCCCATAGAAACAGTGATCAAGGGAGTGATCACAGAATTTTGTTTATTGTCTTGCTTGTTCTTTGACTATTTGTGTTTATTGTCTTGCTTGTTCCTTGAGTATTTGGATCTATTATATTGCTAGTTTTTCAACCTAGAACTGACCTTAATACTTGCATGTAATTAAAATATTATAAAAGCAGATCAGGAAAAAATAAAAATGCAAAAGAAAAAAGAGAGAGAAAAGAAAGAAACAAGGAAAAGTAACAAGATCCTACCTCCTGTTTAGCCAATCTAACATCTAAATCTCCAGTTCTATCCTCTCTTATTCAGGTTATACATAATTATTATTGAGGTCTTAGTATATAGATGTAGACATACTCAACATTCTTATTTCAAGAGTACTACTGTATTGATGTTAAGTTGGCATGGTTTGGATCTTAAATGTCTGCCATAGGCTTATATCTTAAAGGTTTGGTTGCTTATTCAGGGAGTTCTGGATTGCTCATTGAACTATAGAGATGAGACTTTATGGAAGGCATCTACTCACCCACCCATTTTTCTGAGGCATTGTAAGGTGACAAACTTTGCTCTGTTATACATTATCAGTGATGATGTTCTGACTTTGCAGCACAACAGCTATGTGGTAAAGTAATAATAGAATGAATCTCTCAATCCAGAAACAAAAAAAAATTATGACTCCCTTTAAAATTTCTTTTCTCCAGTATTTTGCCTCAGAAATAGAATGCTGACAACCACACAACATCATCCAACCAATTCTTTCAAAAGCCATGACTTTAATGAGGATGAGAATGAATCTTGAATTAATTTTTCTTTCTCCCTCTAGATAGAACACATTTATAGTAGACTGCCTATTTTATCAATGATTTCAGGACTGACTTGTTCATACAAAAACAGTATTTATCTTTTGTGTAACTCATTTTTTAATTTTTTTGAAAGTTCATTTACTCATTTGCCTACCAACTTTTCATTAGAAGTGCAGTCTTGACACAGGCCCTGATAATAACGTAAGTATTCAGTATTTGATGGAGAAATAGCCTCATAATTTCATTTTGTAATAAAGCTTTTAGTGTTTTTAAAGCCATGCTGCTTCAGGAAAATAATGCTTCACTGCTGACTCAGTGTCAGCTGACATACATTCTCAAGCCCCAACCATGAGCCCTGAGGTCTATTTTTCCCATATTAGTACTTAGGCAGCCATCCGTTATAATAGAATCCCATGACAGAAAGACAATTATCTCTCTAAATGAGCAAATTCCTAATTAGTTAAAAAAATTACAATACCTAACCTAGACATGTTTGTTTTCCTTGTACTTCAAGACTCACTAAAATTACTATTTTATCTTTCAACAAAGATTTTGAACAGGGTTTTATTTTGTTATGTGGTTGCAGGATCTAAAGGCAATAAAGACACAATTCAAGAGACAAAATGAATGAAGAGAAGTTGATATTAGTTGATAGAAGAAATCTCTCTTGGTGTAGAGGGCAACTGTAGACTGGTCAGTCTGAGGAAAAAGACACATGGGAATGAGGTTACTGAAATGGAGGCAAAGAAACCAGGTCAAAAGAGAAGAGGCTGATGATGACACAACTGAGGTGTCCAATAACGAGCCATGATTTTAGAAATCAAGTTCTTAGCCAGTCATTGTGTTTGTTTGTTTGTTTGGTTGGTTGGTTGGTTGGTTAGTTTAAGAAAGCAGCCCAGGGGCCTAAAGAAACAACTGATTCAAAATTTCCCCTTGCCCCATCTACTGTTCTGTCTTCCTCAAAACTAACTCTCTTCCCCACTTTCTCTGAATGACATTGACTGAGGGGTGTTACTAGGCACTGAACAAAGCTGGGAAAGAAAAAATGGCATGACCTCAACCATTCCATCCTAGTCTTACCATATGGTGTCTGTTTCCTTTTTGCATATATATTCAAACCTGTGGCACCTTCTTCAAGAAGAACCACAGCAATGGCTGAACATAATGCAGTATTATTCTAAAATAAATGATTTTCCTAATAAATGATTGATTTAACAAGACATTTAACCTAAATTTCTTATTAAATTATATATTATATATTTATCATACTATGTCATATATCATATATCATATATCACATATCACATATCACATATCATATATCATATATCATGTATCATATATTTTTTATTTAATATATATTAAAATATATAATATAATTAAAATATAATTAATAATATATATTATTGAAATTCAGCTGTTGTCTGCCCTCCTGGTACTCCCTATAGCTCTTCACCCTATTCCTCCTCCCCCCCGGCTTCAAGAGGATCCCCCACCAACAAGGGCCCCCATGCAAAAAGCCGCCCCTCTTTCTCGGGCCTCTCCAGGATTAGGTATATCTTCTCCTACTGAAGCCAGCCAGACCAGTCAGTCCTCTGATATATATGTGCCAGGTGCTTCAGACCAGACCATGTGTCCTGACTAATTGCTGGCTCAATTTCTGGAAACTCCTAGGGTCAGGGTTAGTTGACACTGCTGGTCTTCTTATGAGGTTGCCCTTCTCTTCATCTTCTTCAACCCTTCTAATTGATCCCCAACATCAGTCTAATGGTTTGGTGTACTTATCTACCTCTGTCTTAGTCAGCTACTGGTAGGGCCTCTCTGAGGATAGCTATGTTAGACTCCTGTCTGTAAGCACATCATAGCATTAGCAATAATCTCAGGACTTAGTTCCTCTTACCCCCATAAGATGGTTCCCAAGTTGGGCCGGTCACTGGACTGCCTTACTCTTAGTTTCTCCTTAATTTTTGTCTCTCCAGGTCTTTTAGACAGGTACAAGTCTTGGTCAGAAATTTTGACTGTGTGTTGGTAGCCCAGTCCCTCCATTTGAGGCCCTGTCTATCTACAAGAGGTAGACTCTACAAGTTCCCTCTCCACACTGTAGGACTTTTCATCTAAGGTAGAATTCTTGACTAAAACCATCACCTGGGCATCTTCTTATCAGATATTTCTGACCTCCTTATCCATCTACCTTCTCTCTCTCTCTCTCTCTCTCTCTCTCTCTCTCTCTCTCTCTCTGACACACACACACACACACACACACAAATCAAACATATACAAAACAAACAAAAATACCAAAACAAAACAAAATACCCACCAAAAACAAACAAATGGCATATGTTTTCTGCTGGCCAACAGTTTCTGGGCATGGGCTCTACCATGAGTGTGGCTCATATCTTCATTAACACTCTACTAGTGTAAATTGATTTTTTTCCCCAGAAAGTAACAATCATAAAGAATTTCTTAAATAGGAGTGTTCTTATCTTTCTGTTGCTTCTTATTAGAGACTCCTGAGCCTCAAGGGGAGGGTTATTAAAAAGACACAACATTTTAGTGAGTGTTCTACAGTTTCTGACATTCTGTGCATTGACCAGTAATGAATCTCTGCTAATTCTTATCTACTGCAAGAAGAAACATCTCTGATGAGGTTTAAGCAATGCACTAAGTATAGTAATATTCCATTAGGAATCTTTTGTTGCTATTTTAGAAATTTCGGTTTGTAGAAACCATTTTAAAAATATTTTTTTTAAATTAGTGTATAGACATGTGTACTAGTTTTATTTCCTGAGAAAAATATATTTCAGTTTACCAACTTGAATATTCTTACCCTGGTTTCTATGCATTAAGAGCTTGGTGTATTTTACATGAAAATCTGTATATCAAAGCCTCCAATAAAGTTCAATTGTTGTCTCAGAAAGTAGAAGTTTCTGGATATATCAGGTGATACAGACTCATGTGATGTTTTGCTGAAATGAACTGAGGTGATGTTTTGTTAAGGCAAAGACCCCTGGGATAACAAGTGATGTTTGGAGACTACAGGTAGAACTCAATGAATAGTGAAGGGGTGCTAGCTTAGCTAGCCTTGCAATGATTCCTTGATCTCTCATCTTTGTCTTCTCTGATATTCACATCACTGAGAGATGTATGGCCTAGAACTTCTGACAGTTCAGTTGGTCTTGTTTGTTCTTCCCCACTGGTGCCAATTTAGCAGAGGCCTGACTGTTTCTTCTGGATCATGCCACTGCCGCTAATTTGTGTTTGGTATCCAACCACTACTGAAATGAAGTGCTGGTATCTTGACAGAAGATTAGAATCTCCCCAAGGAACTATTTCTAAACAGGTACACATCTGCTTGTCCTATTTACCATCTCCCTGACCTTTGGATGTTGGACTAGAAGAGGAATTTGAGAACCTTTATTAGATGCATCTAAAAGTTCTTATTTAAAGTAGGTTTTAAAAAAAATCTAAGCCTACAACTCTCACATGGAAAAAGTTTATTTCTCCAAGAGCCTTTATATATTGTTGTCTTCTTTTATGGTCTGTTCTTGGTTTGTAAGTATTCATTTCCTCTCATGGACTGAAGTTCTCCGTTTCTTACCATATGGGCATTACTCTAAAGTAGAATATGTGAACTAGATCCCACAGAGATAACAAGGAGAAGAAAGAACATTCAGAACAGAGGACAATCTACTCCTGGACAGTTATTCTATTAGTCATGCTGCATTTTATTAATAAACATTCTATCATTAACTTTATAATAAAGAAGAGAACATGAGACCTGGAATATAGAAATCCTACACACTAAGGATTACACTTGCAGATTCTTAGGAAAAGCGAAATTTGTTTTTTTCAAAACAGTAACATAGTGTTTCAACTTTAGCCTTTGCCACTAAATTAAAGCCATTGAACAAAGGACAAAAATCTATATAGATATCTTAGACTGAGGAGGCTAACTGTAGAGTCTCAATCATACAATTTAAGTAAACCTTTAGAGAAGAACTCTAAGAATTTGGTTCTTAGAAATGACATGTACTGCCATTTTTTTCCATCTCTTACCACTAGGTTTGTGACACTATGGGGATCATGGGATACAACATTCTCTTAACTTTTAAACATATTTCATGAAAAGTTCAATCATCATTATGTTAATAGCCGGAGGAAATAAAATTAAAGTGATAATGCTTATTCAGTAAACATTAAATCAAGAAAAACTGAAGCAAAAACTTTGTAACCATATCACTGTACTGATCTCAGCTAAAAGAGCTATTAAGTGGTTGATGAATCCTCAGAGTAGGAGAAAGCTCATCAACATAAATTTTTATATGATAATTGAATTGCAGAAGTGTTTAGAAACACCAAGAATTTAATTCATGTGTATATACATTGTAAGGATGATTTTTTCACATCTACATATCATTACTTACGAAGAGCATTAAGAAAGTTTCAGCAGTCATCAATTCTCATCTGTGTTTAATTAACTGAAAAATCTAGACAAGTTTGAATCTTCCAAGCCACTGGCATTTTTCAATGACCAACTGTTTATAATAAACAAACACGATCAGGAGCAGTTCAGCTTTCTTAATCCTTAGCACTTTAAAATATCTGTGAATAGAGCAAGACCAGAAAGAACGTCAAACATGCCCTGTGAAATATAGCAAGACAATCAAGTGCATTGTATGTCATCTAATTATGTTACTAATGTATACTTTAAGAAGTTGCTATCTTTCTAATTCTGGAATTTAGAGAATCTGTTATGTGTTCATTTCCAGCCTCTAAGGATTTTTATACTTTGTTTTTACATCTAATCTATACCAAGAGTTTAGTCTATATATTCATATTGATTTTGCAACCCTCACAGATACTTATGATTTTAAAATGATCTTCTGTGATGCTTAAATAATCATTCATCACTCCTATCACATTGAAATCACCTAATGATGATACAATTGAACAATAGTTGGAAAATCATTAATTGTAAACAGATACTGATGATGTCTTCAAAAATTGAGATGACATGAGTTATTTGTAATCTATAAGTAAATAGAGAATAAAAACGTGATATGAAATAAATTCATGTTTGAAGTAATTCCAATGAAAAATTGTATAGCAAACCTTAAAAGTTTGTAATAATAGGTATTTGCTATAGTTATTGAATAGCTTATAAAAATACAACACTAATGTTTTCAAAGAAATAAAGCAAATACATGAATTATGCATTTATGAGTCTACATTACAGAAGAAATGTAGTAGTTCCCGCCTTCCTTGAATCTTGGTGGCTATGAATACTAAAAATAGAGGACTGTACAACCTCATGCAACAATTGCAGAATCCTATAAAATGGATGGATGGATGAGTGGGTGGGTGGAAGATTGGATAGATGGATGAATAGATGATATATATATATGTATATATATATACATAGATAAATAGATGTGTGAGTATATGGATAGATGGATAGATAGCATGTGGGTGTATCGATGGACAGATAGGTAGATAGATAAATAGATAACTACATAGATGATAGATAGATAGATAGATAGATAGATAGATATAGCAATCATATATATTAAAAATTGGTGGATGTGTTACAATTACTCTGATTGTTTTGCTTCAATTAGACTTAATATATAGAAAACAATAGCAGATTGACATACTAAACCAGTATTGTATAAAGTTCTATTTTATACGCTGATCATAAATAATCTTTAAATATTTCCACCATCCAGTGTTTTAAAAGTTCATGAAACAAGGCTTTTTGAATTTTTGGTAGAAATAGCAGAATATTTTGACAGGAATGTAAATCACAGATACAGTTCTCAAAAGGTCTTAACTAAACATATTTTTCCAATTAAAATTTCCCTTGATTACAGATATTTTTAGCACCAAAAGTAATTATTTCATAACTGAACCATACACACACACAATGTGAAATAAATTTATGATTAAAGTAACTCAAATGAAAAATTTTCTATCAAAACTTACAAAATTAAGGTTGTCAAAGAAATAAATACCTAAATTGTACATTTGAATATCTACATTGAAATAGAAATATAGGCAGATTTGCTTCATGTAAATTTTTGTCTGTTCATCTATCTGTCCATTTAATACATTTAATACATATATATACAAATATACATATATTGCTATAACATGGTTAGATACTGGATACTGAAAACTACTATAGGAAATAATTTAATTTTGATACATATATTTGAATCATATATGTGTTAAACACAAAGAAAATACTAACTTTTTGTTACTGGTTTTAATCATTTCTAGAATTTCCTAAGCTCTATTTATATTTCATTTTAAAGTACAAATGTATGCTTGTTTCACAGCCTTGTGAACCACAGTGTTTGCTTGCCTTGTGTATATATTCCTCAGTTGTGTTTTGTTACAGTAAATCTACAAATTTCATGAGACTTCATGTGGAAATTATGTATTAATTCATTTAATATATACATAACTAGAACAATATACCTGCAACAAATGGGGGATAGGTAGACAGGTAGGCATCTAAATCAGTAAATAATAGAAAGATACATGATATATACCCCTCCTTTCAGAGCTCAAGGAAGTATGGAAAAAGAGGCAAGAATATTGTAAGACCCACTAAGCATGGAGGACACCAAGAAAACAATGTCATCCAGATACAGTATGTCTGATACACATATGAACTCACAGAGATTCTGCCAGCAGAAAAAGAGCTCGCACTGAGCCAAGCCAGATGGAATCCCAGCATTGAGAGAAGTCGGCATGTGCCACTATCCATAACTCAGATGCTATCTCCAACTGACATTCAGTAGACTTTCACAGTGTATAAATGATACTTAAGGGTAGGCTCTATGTTCAGCAGTTGACTGGCAAGAGAAAATGAACTCAGAAGTATTTTTGGAGACTTTTTGTCTCATAATACTATATCTGGGTTATTTTTTTCTTCAAAGTAGGGAAAATGTTTATTTCTGAAATCTCCCACTTAAATTTTCTAGACCGTTGGCTAGCTGAAGAGCTCTTTGGGTAACATCAGTTGTCACCAAGCTGGAAAACTTGCATTCACTCCAAGAGTCCACATGGTAGAAGAAGAAAACCAATCTCACAAGTTATTCTCAGATCTCAACATGTACAGAGCAGCCTATACACCTGTGCACAAATACACAGATATGCACACACATATACATACAATAAATACGTAGATAAATATTTTCAGATACTGTTGGCTTTATGAAATTAAAAGGCAAGAAGAACTCTCTGATGGAGGGGAATACTGTACAATAAGTACATTTTTTATATAACCATATGTGAACACATATGTTTACATGTCCTAGGTTGCAATATAAAATTCCTTTCTTTTTGTGACTTCCTTATAGGATCTTTTTAGTTCTGAAACCATTATATTCCAAAAGGAAATATATTTTACTATGTCAGATTCTCATTAATTTAACTTTGGATTAAGGGGTAGACAATATAATGTATATCATTAGCTAATATCCGCATATATAACAGGACTTCGTTACTGCTGAATCTAACAAAGGCATAAAGTAGTAAGAGAAAAAGGGTTTGAATTTGCATTTACGAAAATATGGAGGTTGAAGAACTGGGCTAAAGAATGATGTCTATTAAATTTTATTAAGTTAAAAAATACCCCCCACACTAATTCCTAATTACATAACTCTGACAAAATATCCAACAGAAGGGAAGAAACATTTATTTTGATTCAAATATTTCAGCTCATCAGTTGCGGGCATAACATGGCTAAATGACTTCATGTCAGGATAGGCTTGATGTTACAGCTTACATATTCACACAGTGGCCAAGCAAAAGGCAGAGTATACAAGGATATAATGTAGGGCAGGTATATCTTAGGACATCCGCAATAACCATCAGCTAATTTTTCCATCCTAAAAGTTGCAGAGTCTTCACAAGCACAAGCTGGGGCTCATATTCAAACCAGGATTCTATGGATAGAATTTCAGACACAAAGCTAAATATCTCCATATTTTTGCTTACCACATATTAAGTTTTTATTGTTCTTTAGAAGTAGAGCATTACTTTGAATATCTTGTGGTTGAAAGATAGGGAGAAATAGATACGTGACAAATACATTTAGTCTAAGGTGTTATTTAGGGCAATTAAAAACAAGGTAACAGAAAAAGAATGAGTTGATAGAACATGTTCCTTAGTATACCGTCGAAAGTTGGATCAGTTCTATTGGTTACCTCCACAATTATTAGAACTTATGATTGAAGGCAATGCATATTATGTATAGCATAGAACATGGAGAGATCTAGTAGGTATTCAAAGGAACTTCATCCTACTGCCTGGAATTCATAGTCTGCAAAGGTGCTATAGATATTACCAGAAAAGTAATCATCATTCTAAGCTGGCTACAAAGTGAAAGCTACAATAACAGCCTGTGTACAAGATATGCTCTCTGGTGCAATAGTAGCATTATATTTTTTATTCCATCAACCATTTTGTGAGTGCGAGTGTGTGCATGTGCATGTCTTTGTGTGTGCGCGTGTGTGTGTGTGTGTGTGTGTCTCTGTTGCTATATACTGTAATGCAAGAGTGGGACCCCAAGACCTGGTTGCCCTAGAGATGAGAGAGTCCGCACATAGAGCCAACTGACACTGGAACCTTGCCTCGAAGTTATTTCTGATTGATGAGTAAAGATGTCAGCAGCCTACCGCTGGGTGGAATTGAGATATTCACATTCCCAGCCTGGAGACCAGAGGAGATCACGTGGGAAGGGAGAAGAAGGTGAAGGAGAAGGAAGAGGAAGACAACATTGGATAGGAGTAAAAAAAAAAGCATGGCCCTGAGGGCTGGTCAATTAGAGTTATGAGCAGCCCAGATGAAACATAGAAAGTAATAACTCAGAGTTATTGATAGGATTATAAATAGAGTTTAATAGCATAGAAGATATATGTCTGCTCAGATCCAGTGCTGATTAAGGCTTATTGTAAATATAAAAGTTGTATCTGTCTTTTATCTGGGAACTAAATGGTCAAAGGTGGGATAGAAACTAACTATGGTTCAGAATTAAATAATCTCTTCTCTCTCTCTCTCTCTCTCTCTCTCTCTCTCTCTCTCTCTCTCTCTCTCT